>NC_036875.1:8154773-8172128 GCF_002910315.2 Salvelinus sp. IW2-2015 | reverse complement strand
ACACACACCACACACACACAACCCCCCAAACACCCCACACAACACCTACACACACACACACACACACACACACACACACACACACACACACACACACACACACACACACACACACACACACACACACACACACACACACACACACACACACACACACGTACAGGCATGTCCTCTCCTACACCCATTTCTCTCTGTCCTTAAACAGCACATTGACAATCTGTTGAGTCAGAATGCCCTCGAGCAAAGGCAATGGAGGGATGGAGGGAGGTGGAAGAGCAGGGTGTCGGGGAGGGGGGGGGGACAAACACACCTTAACATGCTCCTGTAGCTGGACCTCATGCTGGCGTGAGAGCTGTTCATGTTGCCGCTGGAACTCGGCGATGAGCAGCTGTCTCTGGATCTGCTGTTTTGTGTTTGAGGGCCAACAGCTCCTGCTGCAGCTGCTGCTCCCGAAGACCTGGGACTTGTTCTTGGTGGCACTGGTCGCTGGTCGCGGTGCCAGGCCAAAGGGCTGGTCCATGCGGAGGTCCATGGGATGGCGGCCGGGGGCACCTGCATGGCAGTGCCGCTCTCACGTCGACTGGGAGAGGGCAGAGAGAGAATGGGTTACTGACTGATTTTCATGGTTGTTGTTCCTTTATGATGTAGGGTTCAATCAAAAGAGAAAGGATAGTCTTTCCCAAGGCTCTTTCTCACACACACGCACACACACACACACACACACACACACACACACACACAACACACACCACACACACACACACACACACACACACACACACACACACACACACACACACACACACAACACACACCACACAACACACACACACACACACACACACACCACACACACACACACACAAGTAATTGCAGGTCCTATGGTAGCCCATTCAATGACATTGAATGACTCATAGAATAGACACCCGAAGGCTAACGAGTCTTCATTCTAGGACTACACGGCACGGATGCTAGTTTTACTATGGAGTTTTGACACACTAGGTACACCAACACGCTGAGTGTGGTGCCAATGTAGCACAATAGGAGTTTTGTGATGTTGGGAGTGACGAAAGGCTGCAAACAAAGGACAAACCACTGAGAGCAACTACTATGTGTGTATGTGCAAGCATTGCCACCATATGTGTGGACTGGGAATAGATGAAAGGGTGAAGTATGCTCACGAAGAGCAAGAGGAGGTCGTGTTTTTGTGTGTGTGTGTGTGGTTTGCGTGTCTATGTGTGTGTGTTTGTGTTCTGTGTGTGCTTCTCTGTCCTGTGTATCCCAAAAAGGATCCCCACTCATTTCCACTGTGTCAGCTCACAGCAGGCACTATCTCAATGCCACGAGTTCAAGGGAAAAGAACATGACTACAATGACCCTGGCCAGAAGAGTTACGGATGGGGATTAGGGACTAAACAAAGAGGTCCCCCTCAGAAAGGTCACAGAGTTAGTTTATCAAGCAGAGCACAGAATAGACAGCCAAATCTTCTTTCCCCCTCCCCCCTATTAAATCTAAACTCTACTGTCCCCAAGTAACTGTCTTCTTTTAGGAAGTAACAATAGAAGTAGCCGATTGCCAATAAAGCTACATGGACAGTGAAAAAGACAATACAAAAGACGACATATGTGACTCCTTTCAGGGAAACTAGGTGTTGTCACGTGTCACTACTCACAGGAGAGGCATTTAAATGTAAACATTTATTTTTATCAAAATAAAAAAACTTGTATACCATCTGTAAACAGAATTGTTAAATTACGAGCCTAGTTGCTTTAGCCCACGGAAAAAGACAGGAACCTTTCCCGCTAGCCATGATTGGCTGAGATAATGGATGGGCTGGAAATGCTGAGAGATGAGTTCGGATTGGTCTGCCATGTAGCGGGGCTTCTGTCTATAAGATGAGCTGCTCACGTGGATTTTTTGAAAGATGGCTTTCCACTTTCTGGAAGACCGATTTTTTGAAATCAGTGGAATACCGGTGGAAGCAGAGATGATATGTAAGGCGATAGAGAAAATTCTGGCATTTGATTGCAAATATGCGGAGGGAGTCGAAAGGAGAACACACAGAAGGCTGTTATAAAACACCTGTCTCCGGATTACATCTTCAAACTAAGGGCAACCATGGCATCCCGTGACAGAGAGGGGAGAAGCGATCATCCATGTATTCGGGTAAGGAGAGTCTAGCTAGCTACATTTTCAGATATTATAAAGTTTTTATTCTGTAAGAAAGTCATTTTCCGTTATGGTTCATTGTGGTTCATTGTCTAAACAAAAGACTTCACTATGCAAGTAACCATTTCAATATACCGTTATATACCTTCTGCATCCTGTGCATGTGAAAAATACACTTTCATATAGTGTTGTTTACCAGAGACGGTAATGTGAAAAACAAACATGCCCTGCACCAAAGTCAAATTAGGATATAAAGTTGGCCAAAGGAGACAGTGTCCAAGTGTTCTAAATTCTCCGGTGTAGATTGCCCTGCTTAAATTTAGTATTTAACTTGCCATTAACTTGGTAAATAATGATCTTGTTGTGAGGTTTATTTTCCTCTAATAATGATAACAAATTAGCTAAAGTTATAACGCTGTAGCTATATATCATGTCATATTTTGAACTAGCTAGCAAGCTAACCTAACATTAGCTAGCTAGCTAACAAGCTAGAAACGAACTAAAACATTTGTGTATAAAGTTTGCTTTTAGTTGCCTGGTTTGCAGATTGACAAATACTAAATTCATTTTTTAAACAGATGGTGTTAAAATACACCAGTTATTGCTATTTTGGACCTTTATACTTTTACATAACAACAATAACAAGCTTTGATGTCGGACCATAATACCACTTCTCGAGTGTGTGTGGGGCTGCATTGTATCCTCACTTCAGCCTGTCTGTGGACCCACTCTCCCCAAGTAGACCCCACAAGCCACTATACGTTCATTTAATTACAAGGTATGCTCTATATATGTAATGCAACAACAACTATGTATTCACACTATGACTCTCCCATTCATGGAATGCCCACCGCCCTCATGACATGTCTGCTAAAATGTTTATTCTGGTTATTCAATCATAGACAGAACAGACAAGGGTTAACGTTGACCTCTATACAAGTACAGACAACAAAATCCAACGTATTACTAGAAACGTGCATGGGCTTCTTGAGGGGGAAAAAAGCATATGGGTTCTTTGAACACTTAAACAGATTGTCAGCAGATGTGATCTTCCTGCAAAAGTTACATAAAAAAAGAGAAATGTCATATTTTAAAGCGAAGCTGGGCTTGGAGAGGCCTATGCTGACACCTACTGTAACACCAGCAGAGGTGTAGGCATCATGATAAATAAGAATAACACATTTTCCCTTATATCCCAGCACACGGATCAGAAGGCCATTTTCTAAGTTTAAATTGTACCTTACTTGATGAAAATGCACATTGATTCAACACCAGGGTCAAATCTGGTGTTTTAGATTGGATTTGATCTAATATAGCTGGAATTCTGAGAGGAACTATTATTTTAACAGGCAATCTAAAATCATACATTTCATAATATTGACAGACGTAGTACATGTTTTAAATCTAAAAGTAAGAAAAGCTATTCAAGAATTGACTACATTTCCCCCCCAAAAGTGCACTCAACAAAAATTGGGGTTAAAAAAATTCATGATATAGTGATATCGGATCATTCTTGGTATCATGCCTAATTACACCAATAGAAAATACACTTAGAGAACAGATATTTGAGAATGAACAGAGTGCATCTTCAAGACCAGAAATGTTATTAAATATGTTAATGAAAAAATAAAAACATTTACCATTACAAATGTTAGACATAGAGGATAGAGAAAAGCTGACCATTAGGGGAATGATCTCATACTTGGGGAAAAGTTAAGTTTGAGTTAAGAAAAAACATTTAAGAAAAATATTCACTATCTTAGAAAAGTCCATAAAAAAAATCTTTACAAGGTAAAAAAAGAAAATCTCTAATGTTTTACTTTTGAAGAGAGCCAACAGGTTGAACTCAAATAAAGCATACTACTTTCATGGTAAATAAACCTGGTAAACATCTCGCAGCGCCTCACAAAACGAATACACAAACAACCAGTTATAATCTTAAAAGATAAAGATACAGATGCATTAATTAGAAACAACATGTAATTAATGACCATTTTAAAAAGTTTAGGGAAAATCAATATAAATCAGAATTAAATAATAGTGGGACTGATCCTGCAGCCTTTATAGACTCAACAACCTGAAGCAATTATAAGCAGACAAATAATAATCACTAAAAACAGAGAATAACCCAAAAAATATTAGACAGTTAAAACAGAGAAAAGCACCAGGAATGGACAGCTTTCTCATTGAATTCTATTTAACATTTTGGGACAAAGCAGCAACCCCTATTTACACAAATGACAAACTCAATTCTGTGTTTCCTAGTTCCATGTGTCAAACTGTTATTTCAGTAATATTAAAAGAGCAAATATCAGGAGAGTCCCCTGCGGATTACTGACCCATACGTTACAATTACAATACACAAAAAATATTGTTTTCAATGGTCTGAGAGTATTTTAAGTGCCTTTTGGCGAACTCCAAGCTGGCTTTCATTTGCTTATAACTGAGGAGTTGCTTCCGTCTTGGCCACCTAACGTGATGAAGAGTTTTGGAGGTTTTTAATCCATTTCGAATAAGACTGTAAACATAACAATGTGGAGAAAAGGAAGGTCTCTGAATAGTTTTCCAATGCACTGTAAATGCACCGAAGAGGAACAATGGGGTACATAGAAGATGTGCATGGTCATCCCCAGAATCTTTTCATGTGTCTATTTCAAAGGATAAAGCTAAGAACATAAACAACTTCATAGTTGGAAAACACTATAATAACAAGAAAAAAATGAAATGTATTCTACCATGAACAAATATCACTCCCTAAAAACACAACCCTATGGAAAAATCCTTACAATTTTCAGAATTCACCAAATTAATTGGTCCACATGACAAACTAAAGCATAGAAACCGTAAATTACTTGGTAATAGGAAATACATGTATTTCCATGACAGCATTAAAAAAAAAGCGGTATTCGATGACCAATGTAGCCTCAACCCCCGCAGCACAGACACCAGAAGCCTGGAAGGGATGAGAGAGCCAAGCCTATGGCTTCGTAGCCTCAACCCCCGCAGCACAGACACACACACAGACACACACACAGACACACACACAGACACACACACCAATTGATTAATGGACTGCTGAATGTATACATTGCTCTCTTGCTTTGTCTGCTCTTTTCAGTATGATGCCTTTCTCTGATAAGCTACCCAGGAAAGGGCTGAAAATAGCCCATATTAATATACGTTGCCTTAGAAATAAGGTTTGTGAAATCAATAACTTGCTGACATCAGATAACATTCATATATTAGCCATTTCTGAGACTCAGAACTTAGACAATTCATTTGATGATACATCAGTAGCAATACAAGGATATAACATCTATAGAAGAGACAGGAATGCTTATGGGGGAGGTGTTGCTGTATAAATTCAGAGCCATATCCCTGTAATGTTTAGAGAAGATCTTGTGTCAAGTGTTGTGAAGTGTTGTGTTGTGGGTTCACTTGGCACATCTAAAGCCTTTTCTTGTGGGATGTTGCTATAGGCCACCAAGTGCTAACAGTCAGTATCTAAATAATATGTGTGAAATGCTTAATAGTGTATGAGATGTAAACAGAGAGGTCTACTTTCTTGGGGACCTGAATATTGACTGGTTTTCATCAAGCTGTCTGCTCAAGAGGAAGCTTCTCACTGTAACCAGTGCCTGTAATCTGGTTCAGGTTATTAATCAACCTACCAGGGTGTTTACAAACACTACAGGAATAAGATCATCCACATGTACCAATCACATGTTTACTAATACTGTAGAACTGTGTTCTAAAGCTGTATCCGTACCCATTGGATGCAGTGATCACAATATAGTGGCTGTATCCAGGAAAGACAAAGTTCCAAAAGCTGGGCCTAAAAAAAGTATATAAGAGATCATACAAAAGATTTAACTGTGACTCTTATGTGGATGATGTTAAAAATATTTGTTGGTCTGATGTGATTAATGAGGAGCATCCAGACGCTGCACTTGAGGAATTTATGGAATTGCTTCTTCCAATTATTGATAAACATGCACCTGTTAAGAAACTGACAGAACTGTTAAGGCTCCATGGATTGATGAGGAATTGAAAAACGATATGGTTGAAAGAGATGTGGCAAAAGGAGTGGCTAATAAGTCTGGCTGCACATCTGACTGGCTTACTTACTGCAAATTGGGAAATTATGTGACGAAACTCAACAAAAAGAAGAAGAAACTTTAATATGAAGCCAAGATAAATGATATAAAGAATGATGGAAAATAACTTGAGTACTTTAAATGAAATTATGGGCAGAAAGACAAATTCAACTCCATATTTCATCAAATGAGATAGCTTATTCATCACAAAATCATTTGATGTTGCCAATTATTTTAATGATTACTTCATTGGCAAAGTGGGCAAACGTAGGCAGGAAATTGTATTCATGCATAAATAAATAAAATATGAAAGAAAAGCAGTGCAAGTTAGAATTTTGAAAAGTTAGTTCGGGAGAGGTGGAAAAATTGTTAACGATCAATAATGACAAACCTCCTGGCATTGACAACTTAAATGGAAAGCTACTGAGGATGGTAGCTGACTCTATAGCCACTCCTATCTGTCATATTTTTAATCTGAGCCTAGAGGAAAGTCTTTGTCCTCAGGCCTGGAGGGAAGCCAAAGTAATTCCGCTACACAAGAGTGGTAAAGCGGCCTTTACTGGTTCTAACATACCTATAAGCTTTCTGCTACCTTAGCAAACTGTTGAAAAAATTGTGTTTGACCAAATACAATGCTATTTCTCTGTAAACAAATTAACAACAGACTTTCAGCATACTTATAGAGAAGGTCACTCAACATGTACTGCACTGACAAATAACTGATGATTGGTTGATAGAAATTGATAAGAAGAAGATTGTGGTGTATATGGTGTATAGATTGTGGTGAACATGTACAGTTCGATTTCAGTGCAGCCTTTGATATTATTGGCCATAACCTGTTGTTGAAAAAACGTATGTGCTATAGCTTTTCAACCTCTGCCATATTGTGGATTCTATCTATCTAATAGAACTCAGAGGGTTTTCTTTAATGGAAGGTTCTCTAATGTCAAACATGTAAAGTGTGGTGTACCACAGGGCAGCTCTCTAGGCCCTCTACTCTTTTCTATTTTTACCAATGACCTGCCACTGGTATTAAACAAAGCATGTGTGTCCATGTATGCTGATGATTCAACCATATAAACATCAGCAACCACAGCTAATGAAGTCACTGAAACCCTCAACAAAGAGTTGCAGTCTGTTTTGGAATGGGTGGCCAGTAATAAACTGGCCACCCATTCCATAAATCTCTAAAACTAAGAGCATTGTATTTGGTACAAATCATTCCTTTAGTTCTAGACCTCAGCTGAATCTGGTCCTGAATGGTGTGGCTGTTGAACAAGTTGAGGAGACTAAATTACTTGGCATTACCTTAGATTGCAAACTGTCATGGTCAAAACACAAAGATTCAAATGGTTGTAAAGATGGGGAGAGGTCTAGCCGTAATAAAGAGATGCTCTGCTTTTTTGACACCACKCTCCAAAAAGCAAGTTCTGCAGGCTCTAGTTTTGTCTAATCTTGTCCAGTCGTGTGGTCCAGTGCTTCAAGGAAAGACCTAGTTAAGCTGCAGCTGGCCCAGAACAGAGCAGCACATTTTGCTCTTAATTGTAATCAGAGGGCTGATATAAATACTATGCATGCCAGTCTCTCTTGGCTAAGAGTTGAGGAGAGACTGACTGCATCACTTCTTATAAGAAACATTAATGTGTTGAAAATATCAAATTGTTTGCATAGTCAATTTACACACAGCTCTGACACACACACTTATCCCACCAGACATGCCACCAGGGGTCTTTTCACAGTCCCCAAATGCAGAACAAATTCAAGAAAAAGTACAGTATTATATAGAGCCATTATTGCATGGGACTTCCTTCCATCTCATATTGCTCAAATAAACAGCAAACCTGGTTTCAAAAAACAGATAAAGCAACATCTTGCGGCACAACGCCTCTCCCCTATTTGACCTAGATAGTTTGTGTGTATGCATTTATATGAAGGCTACATGTGCCTTTTTAAAGAATTTATGTAGTTCTGTCCTTGAGCTGTTCTTGTCTATTGATGTTATGTATCATGTCATTCTGTATATGTTTCATGTTTTGATTAGACCCCAGGAAGAGTAGCTGCTGCTTTTGCAAGAGCTAATGAGGATCCTAATAAAATACCAAATTGTGCAACATTTGCACATTATTCTTTTCAAAATTCCACCAGCTCTTTCAAATTGGTTTTTGATCATTTTCAGGACTTGCCATAGATTCTCAAGTAGATTTAAGTCAAGCCTTGTGTTTTAGGTTATTGTTCTGCTGAAAGGTGAATTAATCTCCCAGTGTCTGGTTGAAAGAAGATTGAACCAGGTTTTCCTCTAGGATTTTGCCTGTGCATAGCTCCATTCAGTTTCTTAACAATTACAAGAATACCCATAACATGATGCAGCCACCACTATGTTTGAAAATATGGAGAGTGTTACTCAGTAATGTGTGGTATTGGATTTGATCCAAACACTTTGTATTCAGAACAAAAAGTGAAACGTTTTGTCACATTTTTTCTAGTATTACTTTAGTGCCAGGTTGCAAACAGATGCATGTTTTGAAATATTTTTATTCTGTACAAGCTTCCATCTTTTCACTCTGTCAATTAGGTTAGTATTGTGGAGTAACTACAATGTTGTTAATCAATACTCAGCTTTCTCCTATCACAGCCATTCAATTCTGTTTTAAAGTCACCATTGGCCTCATCGTGAAATCCCTGAGCTGTTTCCTTCCTCTACAGCAACTGAGTTAGGAAGGACGCCTATATCTTTGTAGTGACTGGGTGTATTGATACACAATCCAAAGTGTAATTAATAACTTCACCATGCTCAAAGGGATATTCAATGTCTGCTTTCTTTTTACCCATCTACCAATTGGTGCCCTTCTTTGCGAGGCATTGGAAAACCTCCCTGGTCTTTGTGGTTGAATCTGTGTTTGAAAGTCACTGCTCGACTGAGAGACTTTACAGATAATTGTATGTGTGGGGTACAGAGATGAGGTAGTCATTTAAAACTAATGTTGAACACTATTATTGCACACAAAGTGAATCCGTGCAAGTTATTGTGCCTTAAGCACATTTTTTCTCCTGAACTTATTTAGGTGTGCCATAACAAAAGGGTTGAATACTTATTGACTTAAGACATTTCAGCTTTTAATTTAGAATTAATTTGTCAAAAATATACCCCATCATTTTACATTATGGGGTACTGTGTGTTGGTCAGTGACAAAACATCTCAATTTAAAATTCAGACTGTAGCCACAAAATGTGGAAAATGTCAAGGGGTATGAACACTTTTTGAATACACTGTATTACAGACAGATCAACACACGTATTCATGCACAAGCCCAATGAGCAGTGCACGTGCACACACACTCACACTCTCAGAGCTGCAGTTTGGGTCCACACACATACTGGGTTGTAATGATGCAACCTGGCAACAGAGCAGAAAACAATCCCACTGCAACATGAGTTTAGCGGCGGGGATTTGCTGACACGCCAAGCACTTACAGTGTGTGGGGTGGTTGTGAGTGTGAGAATGTGTGTGTGTGAGAGGCAGTATGTGTGTGTGTGTGTGTGCTCTGCAGAGGTGTCACTGACGGAAGGAGACATGCTGCTGTAGCTGATGGAGATTGATTTCCTGGGATCGCTGGGCGAAGCCCGTTGCATTGTGGGAAGGGACACTTGGGCCACCACTTGGCTATACATCACGCCTAAATCAGCCCCCAGAGGTCCTGCAGGTCTACACACACACACACACACACACACACACACACACACACACACACACACACACACACACACACACACACACACACACACACAGTAAACACACATTAAACAGCGAAGCTATTAACACTGTACTCCATTCAATAACTCTATGCGTCTTCTATCTCATCATGAGCGTATGCAAAACAAAGATACTCTGACCGTCTATCAGATCATCTCTATTTCCTCACATCTTTCATCAAACAGAGTGACTCAGTCAATAATGGGGACTGAAAACCATTTGTGTTCCATTAGCAGAACTAACCCAAGCAAGTGCTTGTAGCATTCAGAGTGCAATACATGTACAAGTGCCCTAGCACACGTCAGTTCAAAACATTTCCCTCCAAATGTAACTCACTGACTTGTTTATCAGTGGTTGTATGTCTGCAGACTTAGTTTGCRGTGGGCTTAAAACACTGATAGACTGTGGAAAAACAGCAAGCTTAACAACAGTATTACATCAAGGCATGCATACATAAGGATGCACATGGACCAGATGCATACACATTAGCAGAACCGTGCATGTGTCACACACACAAACTCCTGGGAAATTATGTGGATGCTTTCAACTCACATTTTGAGTCCACAGTGAGAGAAAGAACACCACGGTATAGAATATCAGGCTCTTTCTCTAATCGATTTCTACTATGAGGAGTGCCACCTGGCACGGTCCCAAGACCAATGCCAGCTAACTAGATATCCTGTGCAACAAAACAAGAGCATTGAAGTCTGCCCTATCAGAGGTGCCCTGGTCTCCCGACTGACCAATCACAGGGTGGCATGGTTGTGGACTATTGGTGAGATGACCAATGGCCTCTTTGGCACCGGGCGGATTTCAGCACGGGCTGCAACACTATACCTCCCTTAGGGCGGCATGCAGAGAAGGGTGGGGCTAAGACAAACTATAGTCGCAGTGGGGATGATGTGTTCCAGTGATTTTGGAGCCTTGATGTATGGAGAGCTGTCGCACTGAGCGACACACCTATCTTGACCTCTGACCTTCTGTCCATCTGGTCAAGTCTGTCTGGTAGCCTTCAGAGACTGGATGCCCATGGCTTCTCAGGACCTTAACTACACATATCCAGCAGTTCCACAGTAGTAGTCACTGTTTCCCCAGGTTTCATGTCTACCAGTTCCAATCATAACCCCTTCAGTGTAATTGTCGTCCAATGACATGCAGTAAACTTCCACCTATGTGACGTGTGCAAGGACGCGCACACACAAAGACAAGCATTCTCACACGTGTCAGTGTTTCCACACACAAACAAGCAACAAACACAATGTCAAACCAAAGTAGGTCAAAACGGGGCCTTCGGAGAGAATCATTCCACACATTGAGCTCTTTCAGAAACGTCCAAGCCCCCTTGTCTGCACGCGGCACCCTCAAACATCTCCCATTTYCGCACACTTTCCCAGCCCTCCACTCTTCACAAACAGCTCAAAGTGGTATGTGTCCTCACCCAGAAAGGCATTGTTGGGAGAAGAGCCACCAAGCCACAACCCCCATCTCTCTAACTAACTAGGGCTCTGGTAATACCCGGACTTGTGGCTATTGATGTGTCAGGGCGATGGCGTGGCAGTGACGTTCGCAGGAGTCCATAGTTAGCTCGGTTCCACAGAGAGGGGTTTGTTCTCTGGGCCCTGACAAAAGGTTTGGCGGTAACCCTCCGATGCCACGGACGCCATGAGGTCYTATGGGAAAAGGGGAGTCGTTGACCCTGCATGCCCTCAGACTAGGGAGTAATAGAGTAATTAAGATTGACTACTCCACCAGTGTCAGAGAGAACAAGGACTGGTCTGAGCTGGAGAGACTGATCAACCCACACTCACTGGAATGACTGAGTGGCTGAACAAGACAGTTCAAATTGTAGTCCTATATCGCGGTAACAATTTACTTTGACTACATTTCATGAAAATGTTATAACAGCTCCCAACTGTACTATTAAAGGTTAATTAAATAGTGTATATCCATAGCATATCTATAGTGCATTCATGTACGAATGTAAGAGCTCATATTTAGGTCTCTTAATAGATGCATCATTACAACGACAGCGGAGTGTCATCATTATGGCTGTTCTCAAAAGAGTGCTTCTGCCATACCAGTGTTAGTGAATATGCCAAAAGGCCAATCCACGTTTTGAAAATGATGCTGGTATATATAGCCTGTTCAAGCCCCAATTTCCCCAAAGGCCGGTATAAGCCTGTGACTTACCACCTTCTTCGCGCTGAGGTCAATCGTGCATGAAGATCCCCCACAGGGTTCAATCCTCACTGTACATTTTACGGATCTAATCATGTAGTTGAAGGTCTATGAACTCGTTCGTAACTCATTACCTGCCCTCCTCCGCATCACAATGAAGTTGTTCATACTGGTCTATAAACGCACACGTGACGGGTCTATGTATTAACTCTATGCAGTCAAWGTAAAGTCCAATCTATTTTCCCATTTACAAAGCATTTATAGCTAAGCACTTCATGGTAATTCACTTTGCAGTTTGCCAACAGCAACATTAAAGGTCTATGTATAAATGATATGAAGTGAATGTAATGTCATTTCTACTTTCCAACTCATAAAGCATTTATAAACATGCCTCACGTATCAAAAATAATATGCATGATAACGCAGAATGTTAAAGGAAATATATATATTTTTACATTTCCCAGGTGTACAGAACTGTAACACTTTAGAGTACTTAAGCATAATACATTGCAAGTTGYMGGATTTTCACAACAMMASCCGGGTTATACAAAGTCTAATAGGAAACATTTGCATGATGGGCTACACCTGCTACACCTGCTACAGTTGTGAAAAACAAGTGTTTGAAAACCGGTTTTCAAAATGCCTCCAGTTGTCCATCACTACTGTAAATAAAAACACAGCATCTTGTTWACYTTCTTTATTGTGTCACACAATTTGTATTTACCTTTCCAATTACTTTTAGAGTTTGGGATTTACAAATGTGCGCTTTAATTATTAGTTACATTGTTTAGATCGAACGTGCAGACTTTTTRCCTTTAAATTATTGTTTTATGTAGGATGCTACATTTTTGACCAGTTGCAATTGTAAGTAGGTCTAGTAAAGCCTCATAGCCTACCTCAGCCAGTTAAATTATTTTATATAGGTCTAGGCTCTGAAGAAATAGACTCCAATTAAGCCCTCTTGTTGTTTGTAAAGTCAAATTAAAATGAAGATTATTGTTGAAATCAATTGCTCAACTGGTGTAGGTTTTCTCCATTTGTTGGTGTGCAATACCGGCATAACAAGATAGCTATATTTTCAGCACCAGCCTACCCGAGCACCAGCCTACCCATAGCTATTTCTTACCAAAGGTTAAAAAAAAAATATATATATATTTTTTTTTAAATATGCTCATAAACGTTATCAAAGTACTAGCGAATACCCATAGCGGATGCTAGCTATGGGTAGACAACCCAGCTCAAAGTTATACAACTATCTCAAAAGGCTACTCACAGTTTGCTGCACACACAAAACAAATCTTAGACAGCAGGGATGTTGATCCAGGTCTCTGCTGTAACCAAGAATGTTGATCTCGCAAGCTACCCAATTAGCTAGCAAATTAGCAAACCAATGCATAGCTGGAGCCCTGAGCTGGAGATCATMTATTTGGCACATCTTAGATWGTTAACRTATTAGATATTTAGCTGTCAACCGTTAGTAGAGAGAGATTTTCAAGTGTCACTTGATCACCTGTCTTGCGCTGCAGAAAAGTGAATCATCACATGACAAAGCTTCAGTTTGCGCCATGTGCTCTTTGTAAAGAAAACTACTATGTGACAGGCTCAATCAGTTGCTTTGGGGAATGGCTTTCCATTGAAAAAACAGGGGAAATGAAGAAGGCGATTTGCTTTATCTATTAACCTAGTGCAAAAGTTGACCGCAGGTATATATTTAAAAATAACTTCCACCCAAAAACMATCTTTTCGTATTTGTTTCATTAGTCCGTCGCTGATATCGTCCAAAAATGTTTTGCATGTCAACAATCAKGTTTTCAAGATATATAACTTTCAAAATACAGAAATACAGCCRGTATCAAGTTTGTGGGTGGAGTTTTCCTTTAAAAAGCWAAAATTCACATTTATGTAAAAACAAGCTAAAACCGTTTGAAAGGTATGGATGGTATTGAAAATCACGGTGGGTATTTCAATACACCACGGTATATGGCATAGGCCTATACGGTATACTGCCCACGCCTAGTTGTTTCCCTACTATTTTTGATAAGTGAGGCATGTTTATAAATGCTTTATAAATGGTTTATGAATGGMAAAATAGAKWTGYCWTTACATTGACTGCATMGAATTCATACATAGACCCATKATGTGTGCYTTATAGACCAGTACGGCCAACTTAAATGTCATGTGTAGGAGGGCTMTTAATGAGTTACAAAAGAGTTATSATATGACCCACAACTACATGATTTGATCTGTTAAATGCACTCTGAGGATTRATCCCTCTTMYGATCTTCATGAAGCACTGACCTCAGTGAGAAGAAGAAGTTAAGTCACGGGTGTATACTGGCCAGAGGGGGAAATGGGGTTGGTACAGGGCAGGCTATATATATCAGCATTTTCTAAATGTGGTGAGAACAGTCATAACGATGACACTGCGCTGTCGTTGAAATAACGCATCTAAGTATGAGCTCTATAGATCAGATCTGGATATGTTTTATTAACCCTTTATATAGCAATCTTTTGTTATCAGTCATCAGGTAGTATTGCTTGTGTTTCCATGTCAGATGCTTCTCTTGTTCCATTATCGTTCCATGTCCGTTGTTATTAAACCCACTAAGTGTATCTGCTTCCTGACTCCCTGTGTCTACGTTACAAATACGTTCCTTTTTAAAACGGCGAATACTATAACAACTCTGCTTWTCAAAGGGATTTGTTGAAGCCCAAGTGCAAGGCATCAGTAGACTGATCATAATTCCCCTCTTTATATGTTGGGCACCAGGGCCTTGTTCAAATACCTTTGGAATGTATCATTCCTTCCACTCTACAAATACACTCTACAACCTCGAAAGATCTGCGATAACTTCAAGGAAGGAAGCAAGGAAGGTTGTTGTTTTTCTCGAAGTATCTTAACAGGCCCATGTCAGCTAGATGATATCTAATTTCCTTCCACACACTATCCCTCTTGTCAAATAAGTGCATTTAACGTTTTAGTTATCTATTCGATCAACAGTAGGTATTCCGTGCATACAATATGTATTTACATCACATTAGAACTAACTCTCCCTCGACACTCAAGTGTGGTCCAACTAGCACAATAATAAAATAAAAAATGTATTTTCAATATATTTTCAACCAAAAGTACCTATTTTCAACTTCTTTTTTTGACCAGAAATATATTTTCAACATCTTGTGCCCATAGGAGTAGCTCATGGTGCCCATAGGAGTAGCTCATGGTGCCCATAGGAGTAGCTCATGGTGCCCATAGGAGTAGCTCATGGTGCCCAGCCCGCCTCTAAGACCTCTTCCTTGAGTATAGTCTGCAGCCTTGCACAGCCACAGATCTTTGCGCGGGCGAGGGTTCCTTTCATACCCAGAATGCCTGCTCTACCGTGCCGGCCAAAAGAAGGGGTCACCTCACACTAAAAACACTGCTCTCGTTTACAGGAGACACGGCCGCCACACGCTCCGTCACTTCTTCCACCCTGCGGCCGGCAATTCCCAGGCCAGGATCTACACACACAGAAGTGCACCCCCCACCCCCCCCCCACCCCATAAAGCAGAGAAAATGCATCTGTTATGCCACTGTGGCACTGGAGAGGAGTGTTCGTGTTACAAGTGGCAGTAGCTAGCTGGCTCCATCCAAACTCACCCATTAATACAAGTGCAGTAGAGGAGAGGCGCGGCAATCAATGGCTGGCGGTGCTAAGGCCAGGGCCCAGGGAATGAATACCCAATTACAGCCACTCATTCTTCCCACTGTAGGGGCCAGCGAGAGCCACAGAGAGAGCCAGTGTAGTCACTGCTAAAGAACCAGGGCACTCAGGGGCTAACCACGCTACCACATTAGAACGCCAAAGAGAGCTTTATGGGCTAGAGGCTTGGGGATTGGGTTTAGCGAAACAAGCTAACGGGCTAACGGGCTGCGTCTCGATAGCCGCACGGCGGCGTCCTTTTCTAGTCACCTTTTCCTCTCGCTGCGTCGGCATGAAAGAACTGGAAGATGGAAGCAGGAGTATCATACATTTTCTCCATATTGCTTTTCACCTGGCCTGCGTTTTCAGATCAGACGAGAAGCCATTGTCGACTACTGAGAAGACCCGAGGACGCAAGTGGAGACTCGCACGAGGGCCTTGTACGAGGGAAAGGCATACACAGAAAACATACACTGGCCACTCAAATTGATGCCACCCAAAACACGTAGGCACGGCATGCGCAACACAGACGCACGTTTAGGTACGCACACACAAACACACCCCAAGCTGCTTCATTCTGAATGCAGATTGTGGGTGAAGAAAAGTTCCAGTTGTTGGTATCCCCACTCTGTGGTGGGATTCCTATAGGAAGACATCACTTTGCAAGCCAACATAATGTGACTTGATGCTGGTTTTGTGGGTGACCAGCACGTGCTTTTTACAATTGTTATTATTATTTTAGAAGGGCGGCAGGTGGCCTAGCGATTAAGCGTTTGGGCCAGTAACCGAAAGGTCGCTGGTTTGAATACCCGAGCCGACAAGAAAAATCTGCCGATGTGCCCTTGAGCAAGGCACTTAACCCTCATTTGCTCCAGGTGCTCCGCGCTACTACGGCTGACCCTGTAAAACAACACATTTCACCGCACCTATCCGGCGCATGTGACAATACATCTTTATCCTTGTTTTTTTTACTCAGCTACACACACTGGCCACTCAAATCAAATGCCACACAAAACGCAACCTTTCCCTCCACTAGCACAGCGTATTACCGAACTCCCTCCTAGATAGGCAGTGCAAAGTGGCAATCTCTGACGGCTGCGTTTAAGCATGACATGTTGACAGTAAATGAAGCCTAATGTATAGCGCTGTCACTGAAACGCCGCTAGGAAGCAATTAGGCCAGCTAATAGGAGTCGTCGCTCGCTCTGTAATTGTTTCATTTCTGGTTAAACGCTCCCACACGACATGGCCCACACGACATGGCCCACACGACATGGCCCACACGACATGGCCCACACGACATGGCCCACACGACATGGCCCAACGACATGCCCACACGACATGGCCCACACGAACATGGCCACCATGCCCACACGACATGGCCCACACGACATCGCGCACGACGCGCGCACCGCTCGGACACTTAGACACATCTGAGGCAACACAGACACATCTGAGGCAACATAATCCTTCTCTG
>NC_036875.1:8134903-8154748 GCF_002910315.2 Salvelinus sp. IW2-2015 | reverse complement strand
TATAGGAAGACATCACTTTGCAAGCCAACATAATGTGACTTGATGCTGGTTTTGTGGGTGACCAGCACGTGCTTTTTTACAATTGTTATTATTATTTTAGAAGGGCCGCAGGTGCCTAGCGATTAGAGCGTTTGGGCCAGTAACCGAAAGGTCGCTGTTTTGAATACCCGAGCCGACAAGAAAAATCTGCGATGTGCCCTGAGCAAGGCACTTAACCCTCATTTGCTCAGGTGCTCCGCGGTACTACGGCTGACCCTGTAAAACAACACATTTCACCGCACCTATCCGGCGCATGTGACAATACATTTTATCCTTGTTTTTTACTCTAACACACACTGGCCACTCAAATCAAATGCCACACAAAACGCAACCTTTCCCTCCACTAGCACAGCGTATACCAACTCCCTCCTAGATAGGCAGTGCAAAGTGCAATCTCTGACGGCTGCGTTTAACATGACATGTTGACAGTAAATGAAGCTAATGTATAGCGCTGTCACTGAAACGCCGCTAGGAAGCAATTAGGCCAGCTAATAGGAGTCGTCGCTCGCTCTGTAATTTTCATTTCTGGTTAAACGCTCCCACACGACATGGCCCACACGCGACGCACGCACACAGACACATTCTGAGGCACATAGACACATCTGAGCAGGCACACAGACAATCTGAGGCACACAACAACATCTGAAGCAGGCACGCACAGACACATCTGAGCAGGCACACAGACACATCTGAACACGCACCAACAGACACATTTGAGCAGGCACACAGACACATCTGAGCAGGCACACAGACACATCTGAGCAGGCACACAGACACATCTGAACAGGCACACAGACACATCTGAGCAGGCACACAGACATATCGCTGACATTTTAAATAAGGAGTTACAGTCAGTACCAGAATGGGTAATTAATAATAAACTTATCTTAAATCCATCTAAAAACCAAAAGCATTGTATTTGATTCAGAACATTATTTAAGACGTAAAGCTTTAACTGGAGCAGTGCATAAAGAGTGTGACAAGGAAGCTGAACTCCTGGGTATAACATTGGACGGTCAATTATCGTGGTCAAGCCATATCAACAAAGTTATTGTGAACATGGGGAGGGGTATGTCTGTTCTAAAAAGACGTTCTGCGTTTTTGACCCCAAAAATCAAGAGAAAAAAGGAAGAAAAAAGAAATCAACTAGTTGTTCAGGCTCTGGTTTTGTCAAGTGCAAAAAAGAAAGACCTAGCAAAGTTGCAGCTGGCTCAAAACAGAGCGGTATGCCCTTAACTGCACACACACAYCTACTGTAACAACAACATGCATGATAGTCCTGGTTGTGATATTACTGTGATCAACATTTCAGATTGTTTGATACCGTTCAGCTCAGACGCCCGTACCCCACAAGACATTCCACCAGTGGTCTCTTCACAATCCCCAAGTCCAAAACAAATTCACGTCAACGCACAGTATTATACAGAGCCTTGATCGGCAAGGAACTTCCTTCCATTTCCAATAACTCAAGCAAACAGTAAAAATTACCTTTAAAAAAAACTTGTGGAACGGTGTGGACTGTGAGGGGACACGCACACAAGCACACAAACACACTAAACACAAATATGTGTGTTGTTTGTTTCATTTCTAGCAGTGTATCAGTGTTCTGTTGCTTATATCAGTGTCCTGTAACCAATCCAAATATACAAATACATATATAATCAAATGTAGACGCACACAAACACCCTCACAAATAAGCATCCCTGTGTGTGTGTGTGTGTTGTGCGTGCTGTGTTGTGTGTGGTGTGTGTGTGTGTGTGTGTGTGTGTGTGTGTGTGTGTGTGTGTGTGGTGTGTGTGTGTTGTGTTGTGTGGTGTGTGTGTGTGTGTGTGTGTGTTTGCGTGGAAGGACTATTGGGTGTACTACAGAGGACGGTACCACATTAAACTGTGCTGGGAGACTATGTGAAGAAACAGTGACACAAAACGGACCTTAGATCAGAAGAGTCTAGGGGACAAGCTCCACCTACTCCAAGTGGCCTCAATCAACAAACACATGAAGGATCATGGGAAAGATCATAGAAATGGGATATATTTCTAGCGCAGGTTAAACCACAGAAGCTACTGGACTGGTATCCCCCCACGGTAGGGATTAAGGATCGCCATTATATCACGGAGCCAAGGACCCACACAGATGCTTTAGAGGGGAAAGAGGTTCCCTGAAGACCCCTGGAGCGAGGCAACTGGTTGGCTGGAGGGGAAAGAGGGGAGTACAGTAGGTGGYCGGACCAATCGTTTTTTGCCGTTGGGTCCAGTGGGTTGTGTTTGTGGTTACGGTCAGAGAGCACATGGTTGGTGAAGGGGTAGGTGGCTGAGAGTCGTGTGTCCTTCTCGTGTGCACATGTTACATTTGTCCAAGAGTGTATGCTGCCTCTCTCTCTCCTCTCTCTCTCCCACCTCCCACTACCTCTCTCTCCTACTCTCTCCCACCTCCCACTCCCACTCGCTCCTTTCTCAAGCCATCTCCCTTCCCTCCCTTCTTTACACCCCTCTACCTCTTCTTCTCCCATCCTCTCTCTCTCTCCTGCCCACCTCTACCTGTATGCACGGTATGCAAACACAGTGATCACAGAGGTTCCACACACAGTGGATAAACCCACAGTCAAACATACCCGACTCGGCCCTTAGGCTCCATATTACTGTAACGTATCACTGATTTTACATGAGGCGCTACACTCCACCTAATCTCACTCAACCACAACCTGAATCCAACCGAACTCACACTCAACCCCACTCCATCTGCCAGTCAGCTAACAGACAGTTTAGAGTCATAGGTCAAATAAATCAATGTAAGGCTTTTAAAACATCAGACGACAGCGTAATGCCAAGGGAAAAGTCGTGTTGCACTCCTCTTTCAGCCAAAGCCTCAATATCATCCTTCCTCTATTCCTCCCTTCCCTGTCTCATTTTCTTCTCTCCATTTAGTTTCTCTCCATCTGTGTGTTTCACACGCTGTTCTGCTTCTCTCTCCCTGTCCCTTTCTTTCGCTCCCCGTCTCTCCCTCTCCCTCCCCTTCTCTCGCCATGTGGTGCAAGGCAGACACTCTGCGCCAGGACACAGTGAAGTGGAACACACACACACACACAATTTATGCGACACACAGGAGCATTCACAAAAACACAAGACACCAACACTACACACTAAACACTTCCCAGTCCACGCGGTACACAATTTCAAGATTACGTGACACACATAATTCCCCCAAAATATTAAGAAGTTACGCTAATACAAATAGACACAAAAAATTGGAAAATCAATGAACTGCATATGGTAAGATACACACAAACACACACTTGCTCTCTCACATAAGAACACACAGGCCCACACATCAGCGGCGCGCAGTAGTAGGTAGTGGCCACAGCCATCTGCTCCATTGAGTGCTCAAGGCTGCAGAGCAGAGCGTGCGATAACACATCACCACCATTCAACAAACACACAGTCTACTCAGCCTGTCCCCACACACACACACCAACAGCCACAGACAACCCCAAACAGACAAGCACACACACACACACACACACAGAGGACTGGGTACACACTGTACAGCGCAGAGCTCCTCTCACCCATCAGTTGTGCTGTCCAGATGGTGTGTGGCCAACGCGATCGCTAGATCAGCCTCACTGAACCAGAGCTAAACTCTTCACCACTGACACACCACACGCCGTAAAACACAGCCTCAAGTCCACAGCAGACGCCGGTACAGTGCTCTCAGTCGCCACCTCTCTGTTTTCTCTCTCTGTCGCTCTCCTTCTCTCACTCCGCTCCGTTTGCTCTCACCCTCTGGCTGTGTCTCTTGCTCGTTCAGTCATCTCACTGGTCCCCTCCCCTCTCTCTCCCTCTCTCCAGGGGCTGGTGACATCAGAGGGCAGTTTTAGGCATGCTGAGTGTTTGTGCGCCTCTCTCCCCCTCTCCCTCCCTCCCTCACTCCTTGAACAGGCTGATTTTTACAGAAGGGACAGACCTACTGCGAGGAACTCTGCTTCTCACTGTCTATATCCATCTTCCTCATTCTTTTCTTTCTCTCTCTCTAACTCTCTCTTTTCCATATTTTAACTCTCTCTACATCTGTCACTCTCCCCCTCCTTTCCCCCTCTTCTTTTTCACCCATTTACTTCTATGTTCTTCTTTTGTACTCTCCGGATCATTCTTAATCCCCCACTTCACACCCTTTTCATCTCTCACTCGCTGTCTTGTCATTTTTCCCTCAGCGTCCCTCTCTGTACTTCTGTTCATGTCTACCTCTTTTCCTATACCTCCTTTGTCAGTCTTCTTGTCCTCCATCATTCCTCCCTATCTCGCGCATGTCTGCTCGGATACCGCCATCGAAATGCTCTCCTTTTCCATTTCACCTGTTCTCCATCCCTCTCATATCCCTCCATCTCCGTACCTTTCCTTTTTGTTTTCTTCCCTCTCTTCCCAATCTCCTTCCCAGCCTCCCTCTCTCTCTCGACCTCCCTCCCTCACTCTCCCTCTCTCCCCCCCCCCCCCCCCCCCCCCCCCCCCCCCCCCCCCCTCCCCCCCCCCCCCCCCCCCCCCCCCTCTCTCTCTCTCTCGACCTCCCTCCCTCACTCTCCCTCTCTCCCCCCCCCCTCTCTCTCTCCCTCCCTCCCTCATTAAGTCCACATGGGTTGGGTGTGATTCCAGACTGCTATATGGCCAGTCAGTGCGCAGCAGGCTCTGGTCTACAGGGAAAGTGCTCGAGAGAAGATTTACAGATTAGCAAGTCACTGTGGCGGGGTGGCGCTGCCAGACGCCACAATTAGATTGCCTCATTTCTCTCTCCATCTCTAATTCTCTATCCATCTATCAATTCCCTCTCTACATCACTATCTTTTTCCTTTTCGATCCCTTCCCTCTAACAGTCTCTTTCTCTAWCTATCCCTTCTGTCTCCCTACATCTATCTTACTTGATCTCTCTCTCCTACCCATCTCAAGTTCTCACTTTCTCTCTCTCCTTCATCTACACTCTTAGAAAATGTTTTGCTATCTAGAACCTAAAAGGGTTCTTTGGCCGTCCCCATAGCATAACCCTTTGAAGAACCCTTTTTGGTTCCAGGTAGAGTTCTCCTACGGSGACAGCTGAAGAACCCTTTTGGAACCCTTTTTCGAAGAGTGTATCCCTCAACGGTACAATCACCCCCCTCTCGCATTCTCCCTTTCCCCCCCTTGGGATCTCTCTCCATCCCTCTATAGCACGAGTTCATTCGCTGGACTAGCTGACGGATAGATCGGAGAGAAGAGAAACATTTGCCAAAACCTTTCCTCTGGGCAGCATCTGGTTTGCTTTCCCATTCATGCATGTCTCTTCACAGGCAACAGCCAGCTGTGGCTAATGCCATCAACATCTCTGGCTGTACATTGCGTAGCCTAATGGCTTCCTCTACTCCATCTCTCTCTGGTAACTGTAATGTGGATATGACTTTGAAGAGTACCCCGTCTACTGCTATAGCTCATTGAAATATACATATGCATATGTGCACACCTATGCATGCATACACACGCAAGTACACACAAACTGTACATGCACACACACGCTTAATGTCCATGCACTGCACACACACAAGATTAGTCAGTCATATACATGCTTTCCCATATGATTATGCGGCCGTGTGTGTGCATCGTGAGCGTGAGTATGTACCGTGTGTCTGTGAGAGGTAACGGGGAGACATTGGACACACTGTTCTACTGAGAAGATCAATGTAGCATGTACTCCTCTGTGATCAATGCACTAAACGTATCAATAGCAGCCCTCACATATTATTATCAGCAGGATATGTCTCAAACCAGGGCCCATATTCACAAGGCATTTCAGAGTAGGCCTGCTGAGCTAGGATCAGGTCCTCCCTGTCCGTATAATCCTATTAACTATGATCTAAAAGGCTAAACTGATCATAGTTCAACTTTCCTATTCTGAGACTCTTTGTGAATACTGGCCCACCAAGAAATACAAACCTATAGTTGGACAGCGTTCCTCCTCTGGTTGACTGGATAGAAGTTCCGAGTGCCTTTCGGGTAGAAAGGTTTTGTGTAAGGGCCTCCAGACTGGCACAGGAGTCCAAAGCACTGCATCGCAGTGCTTGAGGAGTCACTACAGACCCAGGTTCATTCCCAGGCTGTGTCACAACCGGCCGTGACCGTGAGTCCCATAGGGCAACGCATAATTGGCCCAGCATCATCCGGGTTAGTGGAGGGTTTGGCCTGGGGGGCTTTACTTGGCTCATCGCACTCTAGCGACTCCATGTGGTGGGCTGGGATCCTGCAGGCTGACTTCGGTCGTCACTTGAACGGTGTTTCCTCCGACACAATGGTGCAGCTGGCTTCCGGGTTAAGCGGGAGGGTGTTAAGAAGCGCGGTTTGGGCCTCCTGGGTGGCACAGTAGTCTAAGGCACTGCATCGCAGTGCTAGCTGTGCCACCAGAGATTCTGGGTTCGAGCCCAGGCCCTGTCGCAGCCGGCCGCGACCGGGAGGTCCATGGGGCGACGCACAATTGGCCCAGCGTCGTCCGGGTTAGGGAGGGTTTGGCCGTGGCGGGCCGGGCGCAGTGCAGGCTGACCAGGTCGCCAGGTGTACGGTGTTTCCTCCGAAACATTGGTGCGGCTGGCTTCCGGGTTGGATGTGCGTTGTGAGAAGAAGCAGTGCGGCTAGGTTGGGTTGTGTTTCGGAGGAACCTTCGCCTCTCCCGAATCTCGTACTCTGGGAGTTGCGCGATGAGACAGACTGTAACTTAACTACAATTGGAATACCATGAAATTGGGGGGGGTGGGGAAAGAATAGGTAAACTATAAAAAAAATAAAAAAAAATTTAAAGAAGCGCGGGTCAATGTTCGGAGGCGCATGACTCGAACCTTCACCTCTCCCGAAGCCTGTTGGGGAGTTGCCAGAGAACGACGGCAAAGATCTAATTTTGGGATATCAGAAGATTTGTGGGAGAAAAAAGTGCGGTAAAATAAATAACACAATAACTATACAAAAAAAAAAGGTGTTTGTTTAGAAAGCGACACGATGTTATGTTAGAACCAGGGGAATATGTCAGCTCTACTCGTCTTACATATTCCTAATCGCGAAGTGGGGAAACGTTCTGAACATATTTCAAGTTTGCCAGAATACTCTGACCACCGCACAGATAGCCACAGACACCTAGCTCCCGCTATCTGTCCTCTACTGACATCTCAACAAAACACCTCGGATGTGATTAGGGGAGCCACTCTTATTTGAGCCTAAACGCATTTGCATCGTGCCTGACGTCAATAAACAACTATAGGCTTCACACTGTCAATGGACCCAAAACTATCAGGGGGGGAGGTGGGAATAACTCCTCTCTGGCACTGACTCAGATGCGCACACACACACACACACACAGAAAACACACTACACGGCAAGTATATTAGATAAACCATGCCATGCCTAGGTGGAAGTGCACATTTAAAAAACAATATAAAAAAAAAAAAAAAAAAAAGATGTTTATTCTACGATGTTTTATCTACCTCACTGATAACAAATTCAGCCATGCCCACTTGTGGCTAATATAACCCAGAACGAAGTTTGGTTTCTTTCCATTTAACCTCCGCCCCACACACACACACACAGACACCCACATACACACCACCCCCACATGGACCTCTGTGCGCACACAAACTCATATGTTTTTATTTCCACCTCTGGATTGAGGGCCACCTTGACGAGACGGAAATAGTGTCAACTTCCCTAGGCATGGAAGGTATGGAGACGATTAGGCATATTCATGAGCCAGCACCCTTCCAAATTCCATTCCATTATTACGGAGGAAGTCTAGAGTGACAGTGAGGTGTGTTTGTTAACTTTCCTCTCCTTCTCTGGGGTGGTTTTGGGTTGTGTTCTCCGTCTGCTGGCATGTGGGAGCCGTCTAAACACCTGCCAGAACAGTGTGCTGCGTGTGCCGTAAATAATGCATCGGCCGTAATGATGCAGTGCGAGTCTGTGTAGGAATCCGCGTGGCAGGCTGGCAGATGAGGCTGATAAATAAGTCATGTGTCGGGAGTCCGCTCCAAAACAAGAAGCTCGGGAGGACAACGTCAACTCCAACTCCAACAGASAGAGACTTTTACCCCTCCCTCTGCTACAATTTTTTCCTCCTTTCCCTTCGAGACACTAGCCTGACTCCAAATGTGTGAAATAAACCCTAATTTATTATTGATTTATATTATTTATAATACCTCGTCTCCCTCTCTCTTTCATTCTCTCTCCCCCTCTCTCTACAAGTTAGCCAAGTCACGTTAGCCCTTTCTACAGGAGCCTGAGACAGACATACAATCAGGTCATCACGGTGAAACACGCTACATCGAGCGGGCCGGTGCCGGAGCAAGATGTGGTCGCCCCTTTGATTAATGCCGCAATGTTAATTGTACATAGAGCAAACGTTAAATGAAATGTTTGAGGAATTACGTATAGCGTTAGCTACTAGCTAGCATTGCCTTTCACAGAGAGAGTGTTTGGAAACTGACAGAGGGGTTTGGTTCAGTCTGTGTGTGTTTCTGTGTGTGTGAACACGCATGTGTGCGTGCGAGAGAGACATTGTTGGAGACTGAAGGCCTTCCTTTTGCTAGTGTTTCAGGGAGCCAGCCAGAGGCCCTTTGCTAGAAGGGAGGAGCAATTATTATATTCCTGAAAACAAAGTTGATGCGGTGTTTGTTAGCTTGTTAGTTTATCCCCAGCACCTAATTGCAGCCATGAATGGCTGTTTCTTCTCATGTCAGCGCACAAGGCCTCACCGAGACAAAGGACGTTCATTCAGACACACAATTGGGCTTCTACGCACACACAAACACACAAACACGGACGCGCACAGCAGGCACAGACACACACAACCACACACACCTGAACACACATAGATAGACAGATTCAAGCACGGGAGGTTGGGCTCGTGGTAATGACTGGAGCGGAATGAGTGGAATGGTATCAAATACATCAAACACATGGTTTCCATCCTCCCCTCTGCAGCCTCCTGTGGATTCTAGGAATAACAATCAAAATGCACAACTAAGGCTGCCTGCCTGCCTCTGCTCTGCTAACAAGCACTGTGCCCCCTAACCCATTACTGAACTAAACCAACACACCAACAACAAATCTACTTGCCTTTGTTCTGAACAACAAACAGTCTTGGAAACATCAATGGCCCCCCTCTTGGTTTTAAAAACAATCGGCCGGTCTGAGTTTTTGGGCGCATGACGAGCACAAATCATCCATTTTTACTGACTCCCTCCCTCCCTTTTACTTTTCCATCCACCACTCCCTCAATGGTAATGCCGTGCTAGCGTAATCAAGAGTGGTTGCAGTAGAGAGGGGGCCATTAGCTGTTAGCTATGCTAGCTCGCTAGCCCAGTCCAGTGCACTTTAAATCATGTGGATCAAAACCACGACCCTATAGTTAGCATCACTAGCACTATCAGAGGGGTACAAGAGTAGAAGCATATAAAATGGTATATATATAAAATGGCTATATACAGGGGGTACCGGTGCAGAGTCAATGTGCGGGGGCACCGGTGTCGAGGTAATTGAGGTAATCTGTACATGTAGGTAGAGTTATTAAAGTGACTATGCATAGATAATAACAGAGCAGGGGGGGGGGGGGGGGGGGGCAATGCAAATAGTCTGGGTAGCCATTTGATTAGATGTTCAGGAGTCTTATGGCTTGGGGTTAGAAGCTGTTTAGAAGCCTCTTGGACCTAGACTTGGCGCGCCGGTACCGCTTGCCGTGCGGTAGCAGAGAGAACAGCCTATGACAAGGGTGGCTGGAGTCTTTGACAATTTTTAGGGCCTTCCTCTGACACCGCCTGGTATAGAGGTCCTGGATGGCAGGAAGCTTGGCCCCAGTGATGTACTGGGCTGTACGCACTACCCTCTGTAGTGCCTTGAGGTCGGAGGCCGAGCAGTTGCCATACCAGGCAGTGATGCAACCCGCCAGGAAGCTCTCGATGGTGCAGCTGTAAAACCTTTTGAGGATCTGAGGACCCATGCCAAATATTTTCAGTCTCCCGAGGGGGAATAGGTTTTGTCATGCCCTCTTCACAACAGTCTTGGTGTGCTTGGACCATGTCAGTTTGTTGATGTGGACGCCAAGGAACTTGAAATTCTCAACCTGCTCTACAACAGCCCTGTCGATGAGAATGGGGGCGTTCTCGGTCCTCCTTTTCCTGTAGTCCACAATCATCCATCTGCTTTGTATTGACAACATTGAGGGAGAGGTTGTTGTTCTTGCACCACACGGTCAGGTCTCTGACCTCCTCCCTTTAGGCTGTCTCATTGTTGTCTGTGATCAGGCCTACGTGTCATCAGCAAACTTAATGATGGTGTTGGAGTTGTGCCTGGCCGMGCAGTCATGAGTGAACAGGGAGTACAGGAGGGAACTGAGCACGCACCACTGAGGGGCCCCGTGTTGAGGATCAGTGTGGCGGATGTTTTGTTACCTACCCTTACCACCTGGGGGCAGCCCGTCAGGYAGTCCAGGATCAGTTGCAGAGGGAGATGTTTAATCCCAGGGTCCCTAGTTTAGTGATGAGCTATGGTGTTGAACTCTGAGGTGTAGTCAATGAATAGCATTCTCCCATAGGTGTTCCTTTTGTTCAGGTGTGAAAGGGCAGTGTGGAGTGCAATAGAGATTGCATCATCTGTGGATCTGTTGGGGCGGTATGCAAATTTCTGGGATAATGGTGTTGATGTGAGCCATGACCAGCCTTTCAAAGCATTTCTTGGCTACAGACGTGAGTGCTACGGGTCTGTAGTCATTTAGGCAGGTTACCTTCGTGTTCTTGGGCACAGGGACTATGGTGCTTGAAACATGTTGGTATTACAGACTCAGTCAGTGACAGGTTGAAAATGTCAGTGAAGACACCTGCCAGTTGGTCAGCGCATGCTCGGAGTACACGTCCTGGTAATCCGTCTGAATGTTGACCTGTTTAAAGGTCTTACTCACATCGGCTGAGGAGATCATGATCACACAGTCATCCGGAACAGCTGATGCTCTCATGCATGTTTCAGTGTTACTTGCCTCGACGCGAGCATAGAAGTTATTTAGCTCATCTGGTAGGCTCGGGTCACTCGGCAGCTCTCGGCTGTGCTTAACAGGCCTCAGGGCAGAAGCCTATCTCCTTTTTTTGCATCTTGATGTACAAGAACTAGCCTAACACTCCTTGTACAGGACACTAGTCTGTCCCAGGGCCTTGATTTTTATATTTAACCTTTATTTAACTAGGGAAGTCAGTTAAGAACTAATTCTTATTTACAATGACGGCCTACACCGGCCTTATCCAAGTCCGTCACCTTAACCCGTTACACTCGTGGAAATTGGTCTATATGGACAGGGACAAATTGAAATGTTTCTAACAGAAGAACTATAAAAAGCATGACCATGGTAGCAATTGAGAGAGAACACTTTTGGAGAAATGATCAGACCAAAGGTGAAGACACAGTTCACCTGACACAAGACTGAATCCAAACATTACACTTGATTTTATGTGTATTTTACATTTACTGTACTTTACACAGCATTGTCAATAACGAAATCTGAAAATACTCTGGATACATTCAGTAACACAATAAGAATATTCATTGATGTTTTGGAGTAGGTGAACGATATGAAAAAATATTACACAGTTATTGAGTGAGAGGTCTAACTGGTGTCTCTAGCTGTATAGTTATATCWAAAAAAAAGTATCACTTTTTTTATGTTTCACTCTAGATTTGTATGAAATTCACTGAGGATGGTCCTCCCCTTCCTCATCTGAGGAGCCTCCACTGGAGAGAACCAATTTGTATTTGTATTTATTATGGATCCCCATTAGCTGCTGCCAAATCAGCAGCTACTCTTCCTGGGGTCCAGCAAAATTAAGGCAGTTTATACAATTTTAAAAACATTACAATACATTCACAGATTTCACAACACACCGTGTGCCCTCAGGCCCCTACTCCACCACTACCACATATCTACAGTACTAAATCCATGTGTATGTATAGTGAGTATGTTATCGTGTGTGTGTGTGTGTGTGTGTGTGTGTGCGCTTGTGTCTGTGTCAATGTTTGTGCTTCACAGTCCCCGCTGTTCCATAAGGTGTTTTTTTATCTGTTTTTTCAAATCAAATTTTTCTGCTTGCGTCAGTTACTTGATGTTGAATAGAGTTCCATGTAGTCATGGCTCTATGTAGTACTGTGTGCCTCCCATAGTCTGTTCTGGACTTAGGGACTGTGAAGAGACCTCTTGTGGCATGTGTTGTGGGCTATGCATGGGTGTCCGAGCTGTGTGCCAGTAGTTTAGACAGACAGCTCGGTGCATACAACATGTCAATACCTCTCATAAATAAAAGTAGTGATGAAGTCAATATCTCCTGGCTGAAAATGMAGAGATTGACTTCCTCACTACATGCATATTATTCATATTAGCTCTCTGTGTACATCCAAAGGCCAGCCATGCTGCCCTGTTCTGAGCCAATTTACATTTTCGTAAGTCCTTTTTTTGTGGCACTTGACCACACGACTGAAAAGTAGTCAAGGTGCGACAAAACTAGGGCCTGTAGGACCTGCCTTGTTGATAGTGTTGTTAAGAAGGCAGAGCATCGCTTTATCATAGACAGACTTCTCCCCATCTTAGCTACTACGGCATCAATATGTTTTGACCATGACAGTTTACTCCATAGGGTTACTCCAAGCAGTTTAGTCATCTCAACTTGCTCTATTTCCACATGATTTATTACAAGATTTAGTTGAGGTTTAGTGAGTGTTTTGTTCCAAATACAATGCTTTTAGTTTTAGAAATATTTAGGGCTAACTTATTCCTTGCCACCCACTCTGAAACTAACTGCAGCTCTTGTTGAGTGTTGTAGTCATTTCAGTCGCTGTAGTAGCGGACGTGTATAGTGTTGAGTCATCTGCGTACATAGACACTCTGGCATTACTCAGAGTCAGTGGCATGTCGTTAGTAAAAATAGTAAAAAAGCAAGGGGCCTAAACAGCTACCCTGGGGAATTCCTGATTCTAACTGGATTATATTTGATAGGCTTCCATTAAAGAACACCCTCTATGTTCTGTTAGACAAGTAACTCTTTATCCACATTATAGCAGGGGGTGTAAAGCCATAACACATATGTTTTTCCAGCAGCAGACTATGATCGATAATGTCAAAAGCTGCACTGAAGTCTAACAAGACTGCCACCACAATAATTTTATCATCAACTTCTCTCAGCCAATCATCAGTCATTTGTGTAAGTGCTGTGCTTGTTGAGTGTCCTTCTCTATAAGCATGCTGAAATTCTGTTGTCAATTTGTTTACTGTAAAACTGCATTGTATCTGGTCAAACACCATTTTTTCCAGAAGTTTACTACGGGTTGTTAAAAGCTGATTGGTCAGCTATTTGAGCCAGTAAAGGGAGCTTTACTATTCTTGGGTAGCGGAATGACTTTAGCTTCCTCCAGGCCTGAGGGCACACACTCTCTAGTAGGCTTAAATTGAAGATGTGGCAAATAGCAGTAGCAATATCATCTGCTATTATCCTCAGTAATTTTCCATCCAGATTGTCAGACCCCCGTGGCTTGTCATTGTTGATAGACAACAATTATTTCACCTCTTCCACACTGACTTTAAGTAATTCACAAGTACAATTCTTGTCTTTCATAATTTGGTCCGATATACTTGGATGTGTAGTGTCAGCGTTCGTTGCTGGCATGTCATCCCTAAGTTTGCTTATCTTGCCAATGAAAAAGTAATTAAAGCAGTTTGCAATATCAGTGGGCTTTGTGATGAGCCATCTGATTCAATGAATGAATGAGCCAAGTTGGCTTTTCCCCCCAAAATTTCATTTAAGGTGCCCCAAAGCTTTTTACTATCATTCTTTATATAATTTCTCTTTGTTTCATAGAGTAGTTTTTATTTATCTAATTTTATGTGTTTAGTCACATGATTTCTTAATTTGCAGTACGTTTGCCAATCAGTTGGGTTGCCAGACTTAATTGCCATACCAGACTCATTGCACAATTTCTGAGCTAATATTGCATTTACAAACATCCTCCTTTCCAGACCAGTGTGGTCTCAAACAGCCTAAGACACTCTAAACAAAACACCACTGCGGTAGGGGGTCGGGACGTTAATGCTGCTAGCGCTTACCCTAGACATCACCTCAGAGGGAGGATGCTATACGCTAACATTAACCATTAGCCTCTGGCTCCATTTGGTTAGCTTCCCCATAATGGAGGCTCTTTCCCGGATCAGCTGACAGAGCTTTGGTCACAGTGGTCTAGTGTCCGGGAGCTGGAAGCCCCAACAAGGCCTTTAGACCATATGGTGGTCATGGATAATAGATGCAGTAAGCTATATACTGACATATATAACCCCAGTATGGCTTTTAAAATACTTAAAACAATAAGCCCTTTGCCTTAAGAGGTGAGACAGCAAGTTCAGAGGAAGAGTAGAGCGTATTAGAGGTGGGAGGAGTCTTACGTATATCGCCTTTCCACATAGCCACCTAACCCAACTATATCAAAGCTGGTACACATGTAAACATTTATATGGTGATTTAGGTGGTGAATCGAGGGTTAATGAAGTGTAAACAGTAAACTAATGTACAGTACGGGCAGACGTTGCTCTCTCAGGTCACAATCTCCAGATGTCTTTCTCTATGGTCACTGACTGCCAGACAGACGGCGTGCCTAAATCAGACTATGCCCTATACAACATTTATAACATGGTAAAATGGAGCCCCACCACACCCATAACCACGCATGCACACACCCGCGCACACACACACACACACACACACACATACACACACACACACACACACACACTCCTAGACAATAAACGCTCAACCTGATATTGCTTTCAGGATAATGCCACTAAGGCGGATAAAGTAGGTTAGCGCATTGCCCGCTCTGTCGGAAGACAAAAACAAGTCTGTGCCTCAGCTCCTTCCCTTACCCTTCACCAGATTTAATTTCAGTCTAGCCTGTGTGTGTGTGTGTGTGTGTTTAAAGAGGTCAGACTAAGATATATGGAGGGCATACCCTACGGCACGTCTGCAGTTATATCATTCTGTTTGTAACTCCATTTTGCCAGGCTATCTACTCTTTTACCTCTCTCATCCCCTTCTTAATTTTACCCTTCTTTCTTTCTCTCTCTCTCTGTCATCCCTTTCTCCATCTCCATTCACTCCTCCTCTCTATCCTAGTCTCTCTGTGAGGTCACCAGTCCCTGGGTAGGAGGTCAATGTCAACATCATAGTGCCCTCCAAGCTCGTCACTAAGCTCGGGATCCTGCGACTGAACACCTCCCTCTGCAACTGGATCCTGGACTCCCTGACTGCTGACCCCGGGTGGTAAGAGTAGGCAACAACAACTCCGTCACGCTGACCCTCAACATGGGGCCCTCCCAGGGGTGTGTGCTGTACTCCTTTTTCACCCAAGACTGTGTGGCCACGCACGACTCCAACTCCATCATAAAGTTTGCTGACGACACGCCGGTGGTAGGCCTGATCACCATGTCACGTTCCTGACCTGTTTTCTGTTAGTTTTTGTATGTGTTAGTTGGTCAGGACGTGAGTTTGGGTGGGCAGTCTATGTTTTCTGTTTCTATGTTGGTTAATGGGTACCTAATATGGTTCTCAATTAGAGGCAGGTGGTTTTCATCTCCTCTGATTGAGAATCATATTAAGGTAGGTGTTGTCACATTGTTTGTCGTGGGTGGTTGTCTTCCGTGTCTGTGTTTGTTTGCACCATACGGGACTGTTTCGTTCGTTCATCGTTTTATGTAGTCTATTACCATATTATATACGCTTTTGCACACCTCATATTGTGTGTCAAGTGTTGAAGATTAAAGTTTGTCGGGTAATTTATTTCGACATAATATCTTCATAGCGACTAGTTACTTTGATTGTTTACATACAGGATTCTGAGATTGAGCTATTATTTCAATGGAAATGATACGTATCTAATAGAATCATCACTCCGCACATCATCGAGGAGTAAGTTTGCTCATCTATTATTGATCATTTTTATTAATTTATTATTAGACTATTGTTAATATAAGGCCTACCTATTTATATTGTTATTTGGAGCCGAAGGTCAACAAAGGATGTATTGGCTACCTATTAGCCTATACCGCTATAACACGACAACATCTCTCTTATCTAGCATGAAATATATTTTATCAATTGTATCAATGATAATACATCTCTATCATACTAATTTATTCAATGCGCTCAGAAGTCGATTTAGGCGGTTGGTTTACATCATCAGAGAGAGTGAGAGATTGCGAACTGCAGCGTTGTTAGACATTTGGAGTTTATGTTGTAGTAGGTTGTTACGAAGGAAACACCGACTTCACTTGGGAATACTTACAATTGGATCATCAACGATGTTAGACACCTGAAACATACGAACGGTTAATCAGGAGTAAGCCAGCACAGGAAAATGATACATTAAACATGAGAGAACAGTCCGTATGGTCAGCAACAAAACGACGGAAAGAACCAGCATTGTTTGGAAAAAAACTACCTATATGATTTCTCAATCAGAGTGAGATGAAACACCTGCCCTCTAATTGAGAAGCCCTCTTGGTTATAATCCTACGTAGCTCCATCTCTACCTCATTCAGGATGCGCAGCAGAGAAGCGAGGAAAGACTACGTTACGACGCCACCACCACACCATCAGAACCCAGGCTACGTCGTGAGATTCGATCCTGCAGTAGACGCATCAATAGGCGACGGACGTGAGTTCACACTGGAAAAGCGCTTAAGCTAGACACAATCGGGGGTACGAGTCCGAGACATGCGAGGAGATGGTGTCAGATCGCTCATCTCCACGTGCGGGAAACGAGCGAGCTGGAGCGTCAGCATTAGAGAGCTGTTATGAATAGCGAGAGTTGGCAACGGGCAGTGAGACGCCGGACACAGGATTTTATGAATTAGGGTAGGGTCTGGAACTAAGAGGCAGCGTAGAGCACACACCGCCTGGGAGGGCCCCAATGTTTGAGGGGAATCGCCACGCTGTAAAGAGTATCGACGCAAATAATGTATTGGGTTGGTGGGGGGTGGGCGGAGTAAGAGGTTACGTTGGCTCTAAGGGCAGGTAGCAGCAGCGCGTGCTGCGCAGCACTCAGGTGAGTCACAGGAATCCAGTTGCAGAGGAGCTTTCATGGTCTCACAAGTTGGGCAGGATCGCGCCGAGGTCTTACGTGGCAGACCGCCTCGGTGTTTAGGGCACGCTAGATGTCTTTATATGGACAAACGTTGACCTCACTACTGGCCAGGACTTGTGTGACCCCGTGCCAACAGAGATGGTACTAACGCGACATTAAGTGAGGAGGGAGTGATGCGCAGATGGTAGCTGATGAGGTGTATGATCTTAGCACGAGAGATGTTAGGTATTGATGCCTCAACACCGCAAGCGGCTAAGGAACGTGTGCAAGAGAGGGCGAGGTGAGAGAGCGATTTCAAAAGGCTCAGGATTAGACCTGGCAGGTATAATAGGGCAGGCTCGAGAGATGGTCTTAGCACATCACGAGGGATGCCACATAGTACTACGCCTGCACGGTACCGTGTAGTCATAGAACGTGCCGTAGTGGTCGGCTGCACCGTGCCGCCCTGCCATCCAGCTCACAGTACCTCTACCAATATAGTGCCTTAGACCTCTTAAACCACCGACCACACAAGCAACATACACATAAAGAAAACCAACTAGCAATAGTTCACGGTCTTAAGCCAGTGGTTATAGATGCAGCGCCCTGGTGTGCAACTGCTTATAGCGCGTACACGGGCACATACTAGTGTAGGGCCCTGACGGCACTCGCGTAGCGTGTTTCGCAGCCCAGTGCTTTCTAGTTCCGTCTGTTCACTTCGACTTAGTAACTTTTGGAGCGGGCACAATGCGCATCACACTACTTTACGCCTCACCTAGTGGCATTATCCTGAACAGCACATATCAGGTTGCAGCGTTAAGTTCCTCATGTGCGTCTGCCAGGGAGCCTGTGTACGGGCTAGTCATCGTGGTTGTGCCTGTTGGTCGTGGTGACTCGCCGTGTGTAGAGCTTGTGTCGCTCGGTCGTCGTGATGTGCGCGTGCGTGTGTGTCCGCTGGCGTGCGATTTTATAGGTGGTGTTCGGAGCCCTGCGCTGACTTAGCTCATACCATGTTTAATAGATGGTTTGTAATGCCGGAGTAACCGTCTGATTTAGCAGCACGGTACCAGGAAACTCATGTGGCAGTGCGATTGTGACGAGTCAGTGTGCACGCATGATACGCCTGCACCCACGTCTGGAGAATCTTAGCATGGAAAGGCTGCCGTGTAGACCTTGCAAGCCCCGTCGGTGCCTGCAGTACTTGCGGCATTCACACTGCTATAGGTTGTTCATATGCATGTGCACAACGCCGTGCAGATTAACTGCTCGGTCTCGCTAACACGCAGTCCATTCGTCTACCATAGCGCTACAATGAATGTCTCACTATCGTTGCTATGCGCACGCTTGTTTTTGTTATAGTTAGCGGTTAGTGCTGTGCCGTATGTACTGAGCCCATCAAAGTTCACTGGCGCAGAGCCTTTAATGAGCCCGCCCGTTACTAGGTCACGAGCTCCTCATTCGTCTCACGCTTCAGACTGACCGTACGGATAGGAGGCAGGAAAGATGTACAGGAGACTCGATGCTGAGGCCATTCCTGACTGCATATCAGGATTCATGCTCCAGAGCCGCCACGCGCATACACAGCGATATCTGGCGACCCATGTAAGCCGCGCCAACCAGCCAAGCGTAATTCATGCCTCACGTAGGCGACAGCAAACCAGACAGCTGAGTACTGCACAGAGCCGCACAACTCAGACACGGATGCTTCACTATGACAGCCATGTCCAGTTATATATGCGTGATTAGGAGGTGGCTGCATAGAGCGTACCAGAGCCGTCGAGGCGCTGTCATGACCATGGACGATCATTACGAGCCGTCAGCTTGAGCCTCATAGAGAGTTAAACCAGCGCACGATCGCATCACAGTCCATGCAGGCGTCAGGAAGCCGTACGCAGCCGGCAGCTCTATGAGCGTCCAGAAGCCGTCAGCCCAGCGCCAGAATGAGCGTCCAGAGCTGCCATGTTATCCAGAACTGCCCCTCAGTCCAGAGCTGTCTCTCTGTCCGGAGCTGCCCTTCAGGTCCGGGTTGCCCCTCTATCCTGAAGCTACCTTCTAGATCTCTCGAGCTACCTCTGCTTTATCTTGAGCTACTCTCTCTACTTGAGCTACCCTTCTACTCATGACCCCTGCTATCTACTCTCTGTCCTAGCCTTATCGCGTTTGTCCCGAGACTGTGCCCTTATTTTTGTGTTGCCTCTTATATTAGGTGGGTCAGGAAATAGAGGGTGGGTATCATTCTGAGCTGGGGATTGGACTATGGTGGGGTGGGCGCCACCCATGAGCCAGATGCCTGAGCACCACCGTGTAGATGCCACCCTGACCCTCCCCCTTAGAACTTTGTTGCTGGTGCGCCCGGAGTTCGCACCTAAAGGGGGGTTTATGTCACGTTCCTGACCTGTTTCTGTTAGTTTTTGTATGTGTTAGTTGGTCAGGACGTGAGTTTGGGTGGGCAGTCTATGTTTTCTGTTTCTATGTTGGTTAATGGGTACCTAATATGGTTCAATTAGAGCAGGTGGTTTTCATCTCCTCTGATTGAGAATCATATTAAGGTAGGTGTTGTCACATTGTTTGTCGTGGGTGGTTGTCTTCCGTGTCTGTGTTTGTTTGCACATACGGGACTGTTTCGTTCGTTCATCGTTTTATGTAGTCATTTTTCCTGTTCGTGCGTTCT
>NC_036875.1:8123518-8134878 GCF_002910315.2 Salvelinus sp. IW2-2015 | reverse complement strand
CGTTCTTCGTGTTATATGTAAGTTCGTATGTTCAGGTTTGTCTACATTCGTTTTGTTATTTTGTAAGTATTCAAGTGAAGTTCGTGTTTTTCGTTTACACTTAAATAAATTCATTATGTCTAAATACAACGCTGCAGTTTGGTTCAATCCCTGCTCCTCCTCTTCYGATGAAGAGGAGGAGGAACGCCGTTACACACCAACYGCGATGAGACAGCCTACAGGGAGGAGGTCAGAGACCTTGCAGTGTGGTGCCAGGAGCACAATCTCACCCTCAACGTCAGTAAGACCAAGTAGCTGATTGTGGATTACAGGAAACGGGGGCGGATGCACACCCCCATCCGCATCGATGGGGCCGCAGTGGAGGGTCGAAAGCTTCAAGTTCCTCAGTGTCCACATCACTGAGGATTTAACGTGGCACTRTCACACCAGCACAGTTGTGAAGAAGGAGGCTGAAATTATTTGGCATGGCCCCTCAGATCCTTAAGAACTTTACAGCTGCGCCATCAAGAGCATCCTGACCCGGTTGTACCACTGTCTGTTATGGCAACTGCACCGCCCTCGACCGGAAGGCCCTAAAAAAGGGTGGTGAGGACAGCCCAGCGTATCACTGGGGGTGAGCTCCCAGCCATCCAGGACGTAAATGCTAGGTGGTATCTGAGAAAGGCCTGAAATATTGCCAAAGACTACAGCCACCCAAGGCATGGATTGTTCTCCATGCTCCGGTCTGACAGGCAGTACTGGTGCATAAAGGCTCTGAGCAACAGACTCCTAAACAGCTCATAACCCCTGGCCATAAGACTGTTAAATGGCTAACAACTACTGCTCCCCTTCACACCTAAGCTGCTGCTAGATGCATTACTACCACTATGGTGCTGTTCATTGAATACTGATTATCATTACCATTAGTATCCATCTATTTATCCTGCTACTGGTCAGTAATACTCCTGTTTACATGTATATGTTACCATTAGTATATTACCATAAGCATTTATATATTCCTACTACCAGTCATTTTTCAGCKCTGTTTACATGTACAGTACCAGTCAAAAGTTTAGACACACCTACTCATTATTCTACACATGAAATCATGTAGTAAACAAAAAAAGTGTTAAACAAATCAAAATGTTTTATATTTTAGATTCTTCAAAGTAGCCACCCTTTGCCTTGATGACAGCTTTGCACACGCTTGGCCTTCTCTCAACCAGCTTTACCTGGAATGCTTTTCCAACAGTCTTGAAGGAGTTCCCACATATGCTGAGCACTTGTTGGCTGCTTTTCCTTCACTACATGGCAGTTAGAACCAAAAATGTCACATTTGTACTCATCAGACCAAAGGACAGATTTCCACCGGTCTAATGTCCATTGCTTGTGTTTCTTGGCCCAAGCAAGTCTCTTCTTATTGGTGTCCTTTAGTAGTGGTTTCTTTGCAGCAATTCGACCATGAAGGCCTGATTCACGCAGTCTCCTCTGAACAGTTGATGTTGAGATGTGTTTGTTACTTGAACTCTGTGAAACATTTATTTGGGATGCAATTTCTGAGGCTGGTAACTCTAACAAACTTAACCTCTGCAGCAGAGGTAACTCTGGGTCTTCCTTTCATGTGGCGGTCGTAATGAGAGCCAGTTTCATCATAGCGCTTGATGGTTTTTGCGACTGCACTTGAAGAAACGTTCAAAGTTCAAATTGACGGGCCTTCATGTATTAAAGCAATGATGGACTGTCATTTCTCATTATTTATTTGAGCTGTTCTTGACATAATATGGACTTAGTCTTTTGTATACCATCTAGCGTTGCAGATTTTGGGACATTTTCAGAGGTGGAAACTTTCTGTGGAAATTAACGGGAATATATGASAATTACCAGAAATATATGCAAATTAATATTAATACCATTTAAATGTAGATATTTTTTGCATTGGATATATTTACTACATCAGATGAAGACAAACAAACCTTGTACCTTATCATACGTAGACATAATAGCAAATGATTAAATCCATACAATAGAAATAAAATACGTTTTTTTAAAGTTACGAATTGAACTTTAATTAAATGAGTTCACATGGGATGATTTCACTGAACAACAAAAGAAAGGGAATATTAATCCCCAATGATCCATCACATCTCCCAAAAACATTTTCAACATACATCTGTAAAATGATAGTCTAGAAACTAAAGCTTTGGTTGTCTTCCTCTCAGGATTCCATGTCTTCTCCCTGGACCTCCTCAATGTACACCTCTAGAAAATCACTCTGAGGCCTCATCTTCCCTGTCACTTTCCAACCTTGTTGAGGATGGATCGTTGTCAGGCTCAAAAAGACTCAAATTTGCCCAGATGACCACCAATTTTTCAACCCTTGTATTGGTCAGCCTGTTGTGTGCTTTGGTGTGTGTGTTCCCAAACAAGGACCAGTTGCGCTCTGAGGCGGCTGATGTTGGTGGGATTTGGAGGATGATGGAGGCAACAGGGGAAAGAGCCACAGATCCACAAAGTCCCTTCCACCAGGTGGCTGATGAGATATTTTGGCACGACTGCCATATTGCGTCTCCATCCCAAAGCCCTTGCTTGGAAGTGTACTTTGCCAGACTGCCAAGAACCTTYCCCTCATCCAGGCCACGGTGGCGAGACATGGTAGTGATGACACCATAGGCCTTTTTGATCTCTGCACCAGACAGGATGCTCTTGCCAGCATACATGGAGTCCAACATGTACGCTGCGGTGTGTATGGGCTTCAGGCAGAAGTCTTCACGCGTTATGATGTATTTCAGAACTGCAGTTTCCTCTGCTTGGAGCAACAGTGAAGTGAACAGAGCAGTACGGATTTCTTCTCCTACATCTGCAAGCAGAGTCTGAACATCAGACAAGATGGCATTGTCTCCCTCAATCCGTGCAATCGCTACTGCTATAGGTTCCAGGAGTTTCAGGCTGCTTACCACTCTCTCCCAAAATGCATCATCCAGGAGGATTCTCTTGATGGGGCTGTCCATATTGGCACCCAGCAGGTGTTGCTGAACAGCTTCAATGTGGTGCTCTTATTCTCCTCACTTTGCTTGGTGAGGTAGATTGCTGCTATAACTTGATGACCCTTCACATACCTAACCATTTCCTTGGCTCTCTTGTAGAGTGTATCCTTTGTTTTCAGTGCCATGATGTCCTTGAGGAGCAGATTCAATGCATGAGCAGAACAGCCAATGGGTGTGATGTGAGGGTAGGACTCCTATACTTTAGACCAAGCAGCCTTCATGTTCGCAGCATTGTCTGTCACCAGTGCAAATACCTTCTGTGGTCCAAGGTCATTGATGACTGCCTTCAGCTCATCTGCAATGTAGAGACCGGCCTGTCTGTTGTCCCTTGTGTCTGTGCTCTTGTATAATACTGGTTGAGGGGTGGAGATGATGTAGTTAATTATTCCTTGCCCACGAACATTCGACCACCCATCAGAGATGATTGCAATAGAGACCGCTTTCTCTATGATTTGCTTGACCTTCACTTGAACTCTGTTGAACTCCGCTTCCAGCAAATGAGTAGATAAAGCATGTCTGGTTGGAGGGGGTGTATGCTGGGCAAAGAACACTCAGACATCTCTTCCAATACACATTGCCTGTGAGCATCAGAGCTGAACCAGTTGCATACACAGCTTGAGCAAGACATTCATCAGCATTTCTATGACTACGTACCTCCATTGAGTAAAAAAAAACGTCTGATTCCAGGAGGACCATGAGCTGTTGCTATCGATAAGGTGTCTGATCCATCATTTTCACCTCGATTAGAAGCAGAGGGACTTTTGTCAGAGGTTGATTGGTGTGAGCAACGAGGGAACTTTATGCACTTGGCCAGATGATTCTGCATCTTTGTTGCATTCTTCACATGATTTGGCACGGTATTTGCAAATGTACACAGCTTTTCCTTCTATATTAGCTGCAGTGAAACGTCTCCACACATCAGATAGTGCCGGTTGCATTTTCCTGTAAAGATTAGGGGAWWWWATMTTTWWWAAACAAATACAATTCCATGTACAGATAAATAGTTAAGCAGTTAGATTAAACAACTCCTTTGTAAGATAAATGTTTTAAAATTAAACATGTATGGAAACAGGTGAATTAACACTCCTCATTTAGCAAGCTCAAATCCACATGGTGGCAAAAACTAACTAGCAGAAATTGTTAGCAAGTTAGAAATGATTTAAACACACTTTGCTYTAGGCTACCATTTACTAGTTAACAAGACATCATGTATGTCATATACAATATATTCACCCCACCCAGTATTGTAATAAAAAAAACTTACCAGAAAGCATGTCATCCATGGCTCAGACAGTGTAGTAGTGTGGGCTCAATAGCATCTCATTTGTGTGCAAGATCTTGAGAATCAGCTGTACATGTGATGGGAGAGTGCACTGCACATGTGATGGAAGAATGCACTGTGCATGCAGAGGGTTGCAATTCCATTGAATTGGGGATAGTTTAACCAAAATATGCCACAAAACCTAGAATTGCCTTATGTGTATGTGGTTCACTGTTATAAGCWAAATRTTTTGATGAATTTAAGCAAAAATCCGAAATTTACCGGCAAGTTTCCGATCCTTTGCAACCCTAATACCACCCCTACCTTGTCACAACACAACTGTCTGGCTCAAACACATTAAGAAGGAAATAAATTCCACAAAAGTACTTTTAACAAGGCACACCTGTTAATTAAAATGCATTCCAGGTGACTATCTCATGAAGCTGGTTGAGAGAATGCCAAGAATGTACATAGCTGTCATCAAGGCAAAGGGTGGCTACTTTGAAGAATCTCAAATATGAAATATATTTTGATTTGGATAACACTTTTTTGGTTACTGATTCCATATGTGTTATTTCATAGTTTTGATGTCTTCACTATTATTTGACAATGAGGAAAAAGGCAAAAATAAAGAAAAACCCTGGAATGAGTAGGTGGGTCCAAACTTTTGACTGGTACTATATATCTGCCTATCACATTTGACATTGTAGTAATTTAGCAGACGCTCTTATCCAGAGCGACTTACGGTTAAGTGRATTCACCTTAAGATAGCTAGGTGTGACAACCACATATCAGTCATAGTAAGTACATTTTTCTTTAATAAAGTGGCTATCACGCCTACACTAACACCCACCACTTATGCTGCTGCCATACTGTTAATTATTATTATATATCCTGCTACCAGTCACTTTCTCCTAATCCCTGCCTACATGTACATATCTACCTCAAATACTCCAGTATCCCTGCACATTGTGCATTTGGTGCTGGCACTGACCCTGTATATAGCTTCCTCTCTTATTTCTTATTGATCGTGTTTTTATTTGATATCGTTGGGCAGGGCTTATAAGTTAAGCATTTCGCGGTACTTGTGCATGTGACAAATCAAACGTATGTTGTCCATGCTGTACCCTGCCCCGGGTCCATCTGAAGCAGTGTTTCCTAACTCCAGTCACGAGTACCCCCAACAGTAAACATTTTTTATTGTGGCCCAGGACAAGCACACCTGATTCAACTTGTCAACTCATCATCAAGCCCTCAATTAAATGAATCAGGTGTTTTTTGCCCGGGGCCACAACATAAATGAMTGCTGTTGTGGGTACTCATGGAATGGAGATGGGAAACACTGAGCTAAAGCTTAACATTGATGAATGTATCTCGACTTAGGTCCTTTTTACTACCGGACATAATGTGTGTGTGTATCCTCCTAGGGATAATTGAAGTAGGGATGAAACCTGTCTCAAACAACTGGAACAACTGTTGAGTAAGCAACGAGAGAGCGTGAGGGCGGCCCTGGCATACGTTCTATTGATCAGCCACAAGGCCAGTTGGTGTAGTATTACAGCATTACTCTGGGCCAGTCGTTCTACAGCACTAAGTGCTAAGCTAGCAGGCTCCAGCGCCTAACAACATGCGTCTTAATGGGCAGGGCGTGGGCCTGGCGAGATTGTTCCTATTCTCTCTCAGGGACCAGACTCAATGGACTGGGAAGCTGTGAGACTCTTGATACAAGGGCACACAAATCAATCAATCGTTCGGTCAGTTTATTGGTAGGGTGATTTCATCGACAGGGAATATGAGCGATCAACTTCACTTAGTATGATGCATATGTAAGGGATAAAGGTTTTGAAAGAAGTGAGAAGTGGGAGGAAGAGAGAGATGCTTCCATTGTCATGCACTTCATGTAGAAGTCTGCTATTTTAAAAGGTAAAGGTACTCAAAAACCACCAGTTCATCAAGAGGTCAAGAAGATAAGTCCTTGAGCAATGATTGATGTGTCAGTCAATGTATGTGTGTGCGCACATGCGCACCGCCACTTCCACAGCGTGTGTGTGTGTGTTGCGGTTCTCCAGAACTGAGGCAGCTGGCTCCCTGCTACCGCCCGCTTGCCCTGGCAGCACGACCGGGCACCGATGCCAACGCGGGGGACAGAGCAGGAGCCGTCAAGGCCATCTGTGAGGCTGGCACCAGAGCTCGAGTAGAGGAGGGGTGCCCCATCTGCAAACACATGTACAGCAGGCGGGTGGCCTTTCATTGTGAAAATGAACTGCCGCAAATCACTCTGTGGACTCTCTGGTCCCTTAGTGGTTTAATCACTCTGCTAAAATTAGCTAAAAGGTCGGTTACTCTGTTCGTTTGGAAATCTATAACTTTTGTTATCTGTTTGTTTTATAAGATATGCACATAGACGGTGCATACCAAAATAGACATATACACAAGCAAGCATGGGTTTATTACACAAGCAAACGCACGCACACAGACACACAGACACACAGACACACAGCGCACTCACACCGGCACTGCGGTCTAGTGAGCAGAGTGGTCTCTGCTAACCCAGCGGTAGCTCTGCTGTAGCAGACGGCCCCCACGGAGGGGTCAAGGTGACCCGTGATGCCTGTCCTCTGGACTACTCTCCCCCGCTTCCTGTCCTCCTCTCCTGCTCCCTCTTTCCCCCTCCTCTCATCCGCCCTCCCTCTCCCCACAAGGCCAAATACACAGCCAGTCATCACACAATGCCCCTGTCTGTTTCCCTCAACTACACTGCGCTATAGAGGCAATGGATTAAACATGGATCCCACCGCTGTCACCAAATGTCAAGTTTGGATCTAAATTGTATACAGCACAGACATTCTATATTTGTCTTGTTCCTTCAGTAATACAGTGCATTCGGAAAGTATTCAGACCCCTTGACCTTTTCCACATTTTGTTACGTCACAGCCTTATTCTAAAATTGATTAAATTATTATTTTTCCCCTCATCAATCTACACACAATAACCCATAATGACAAAGATTTTTTTTTTTTTTGACATTTTTTCAAATGTATTAAAAATACAACTGAAATAATAAATGTACATAAGTATTCAGACCCTTTACTCAGTACTTTGTTGAAGCCCCTTTGGCAGTGATTACAGCCTCGAGTCTTCTTGGGTATAACGCTACAAGCTTGACCTGTATTTGGGGATTTACTCCCACTCTTCTCTGCAGATCCTCTCAAGCTCTGTTAGGTTGGATGGGGAGCGTCGCTGCACAGCTATTTTCAGGTCTCTKCAGAGATGTTCGATCAGGTTCAAGTCCGGGCTCTGGCTGGGCCACTCAAGGACATTCAGAGATTTGTCCCGAAGCCACTCCTGCGTTGTCTTGGCTGTGTGCTTAGGGTTGTTGTCTTGATGGAAGGTGAACCTTTACCGCAATCTGAGGTCCAGAGCGCTCTGGAGAAGGTTTTCATCAAGGATCTCCCTGTACTTTTCTCCATTCACCTTTCCCTCCATCCTGAATAGTCTCCCAGTCCCTGCTGCTGAAAAACATTCCCACAGCATGATGCTGCCACCACCATGCTTCACCGTAGGGATGGTGCCAGGTTTCCTCCAGATGTGACGCTTGGCGTTCAGGCCAAAGAYTTCAATCTTGGTTTCATCAGACCAGAGAATCTTGTTTCTCATCGTCTAAGAGGATTTAGGTACCTTTTGGCAAACTCCAAGCGGGCTGTTATGTGCCTTTTACTGAGGAGTGGCTTCCTTCTGGCCACTCTACCATAAAGGCCTGATTTGTGGAAGGCTGCAGAGATGGTTGTCCTTATGGAAGGTTCTCCCATCTCCACAGAGGAACTCTGGAGCTCTGTCAGAGTGACCATTGGGATCTTGGTCACCTCCCTGACCAAGGCCCTTCTCCCCCGATTGCTCAGTTTTACCACGCAGCCAGCTCTAGGAAGAGTCCTGTAGGTTCCAAACTTCTTCCATTTAAGAATGATGGAGACCACTGTGTTCTTTGGGACTTTCAACGCTGCAGAAATGTTTTGGTACCCTTCCCCAGATCTGTGCCTCAACACAATCCTGTCTCGGAGCTCTACAGACAATTCCTTCAACCTCATAGCTTGGCTATTGCTCGGTCATGCACTGTCAACTCTGGGACCTTATATAGACAGGTGTGTGCCTTTCCAAATCATGTCCAATCAATTGAATTTACCACAAGTGGACTCCAATCAAGTTGTAGAAACATCTCAATGATGATCAATGGAAACAGGATGCACCTGAGCTCAATTTAGAGTCTCATAGCAAAGGGTCTGAATACTTATGTAAATAAGGTATTTCTGTTTTATAATAGATTTGCAAACATTTCTATTAACCTGTTTTGGCTTTGTCAAAATTGAATCCATTTTGGGATAAGGCTGTAACGTAACAAAATGTGGAAAAAGTCAAGGGGTTTGAATACTTTCCGAATGCACTGTAAGCATCTGCCAGGAAAGATAAAGCCTAACACAAAGACATCTACTCAGGCAGTTGATGCATACAGCTTGCATTTGTAATCATGATATCTAATGGAAATGCTAGTCGACTTAAATATAGCCTAGTCATAGCACAAAACACATTTTCCAACATAGAATGAGGCATTACTAAGGTTGGTCAATAACTAATAAAGTCAAAATAGGTCAAAATGGGTACTTTAGTAATGAGTACAGGTTAATGTTCAGTGTTTGTTCCCCATAAAGGGGACATGAGACCAACACATGATTTGACTGGATGGATCAAAATCCCTTCGACATAACGACCGACATGGCATGGCTGTTTAATCAGCCCCTGAATCGAACAATCTGACCACTGTATTTACAATAGAGGAATTAAGACTTCCACATGTCCACCGAGCAAAGAGGGAGGCAGATCTATTTTCCAAGTTGTGACTAGGATGGTTGAGTGCTTTACATCACCTACACATCACACTGRAAAGACCTGAGCTATAGAGAGTGAGCTTGCGGCGTGAGTGAGTCGTTGAGCGAGCGAGCAAATGAGGGAGGGAGTGAGTTAGTGAATGAGTGAGTGAGCGTGTGAATGAGGGAGTGAGTGACTCAGTGCAAGAGAAAGATGGCAACAAACATCAAGAAATGATGTAGGAAAAAATGTATGTGGCCATCGGATGAGATGACTAAAATGACCGCCCCTACCCAGTGCAATACGACATAATACAGCGAGTGGAGGATACAGTCGGCTTTCTGTATGGGGTATAGAGATGACATACTGCTGACATACTGCAAGCAGATGGCTCAACTAGTTCCCACTGCACCCCCCTCCCCCGCCCCCACCCAGTGGGCACCAGTATAGGTGCCAGACAGGACAGACTGACCGGGGGGAGGGTCCTGTCTTCCAGTGTGTGTGTGTGTGTGTGTGTGTGTGTGTGTGTGTGTGTGTGTGTGTGTGTGTGTGTGTGTGTGTGTGTGTGTGTGTGTGGTTTGCAAAACTTACCTTAGGTCAGCGTCTAGGGGGCATATTTATCTGCTTCTACTCTGGCCCAAAACCTAACCCAGGAAGCAGCTTTGAGTATAAAACAAATGGTAAACAGGAAGCTCATGGGCATCTTTTCCCGCCTATAAGACAGAGGACGCAACCTACATGGTGGCATAGTCCCTATATAGTGCACTACTTATGACCAGAGCCCTATGGGTCAAAAGTAGTGCACTACAAAGGGAATAGGGTGCCATTTGGGATGGGGCCAGAGCCTCAGTGCCAGTTGATCAGCTTGCAGCACGCATTAATGATGTGGCAGTGTGTCTGTGCATGCGGTATGAAGAGCACGGGTATGCTCGCTGCAAATGGAAAGATTGAGAGGGAATGTGAGAGAGAGGGAGAAACAGAGAGAGTAAAATAAAAGATGTGAATAGAAAATGAATGACCAAGAGGGAGTTAGAGAGAGAAAGACCGTGTAGGACTGTGAGAGGGAAAGAAAGACCGTGTAGGACTGTGAGAGGGAAAGAAAGACCGTGTAGGACTGTGAGAGGGAGAGAAAGACCGTGTAGGACTGTGAGAGGGAGAGAAAGACAGTGTAGGACTGTGAGAGGGAGAGAAAGACAGTGTAGGACTGTGAGAGGGAGAGAAAGACCGGTAGGACTGTGAAGAGGGAGAGAAAACGTGTAGGACTGTGAGGAGGAGAGTAGAAGACGTGTCAGGACTTTGTGAGAGGGAGAGGACCAGATGTGTCGATTGAGTGAGAGGCGAGAGGCAAGACAGTGTAGGACTGTGAGAGGGAGAGAAAGACAGTGTAGGACTGTGAGAGGGAGAGAAAGACAGAAAGAGCGAGAGCAGAGGGACTGTGAGAGGGAGATAGCGAGAGAGGGAAGGTGAGGGAGAGCGCGAATGAATTTGATCCGGCTCACACACAGCACTCTCCTGATTTTCATGCTCAAGTTTTGAAATGCTAATGAATCAGGGTTAATTTGCATAGTGTGCCGCTCTTCCTCTCCCTCTCTTCCGGTCTTTCTCGCTCTCTCTCTTTCCCTCACCCTTCCATTAACTCTCTCCAATCCTCTGCGTCTCTCTTTCTCATCTTCCCCATATCTCTCTCTCCACCTCTCCATCTTCTCTCTCTCTCTCTCTCTCCAGCACTTAAACATTCATCTATAATTCAGTATGCTAAATAAAGGCTGCTCAGTGAAATGACTGAGACGAGCAAACAGGGTCTGTCACTTACAGTATCCCCCATCTCSTCTCCTCTCCTCCTCTCTCGTCTCCTATCCTGCTCTCTCGTCTCCCATCCTCTTATCTCTCCGCTCACCACTCCTTCACTCCCTCTTCCACTCCTCCTCCCCTTCACCTATGCCCTCGCTCAACAAAAGATTGGCCCAACAGGACCTTTCCCTATGAGATAGAGAGAGAGGGAGAGAAAGAGAAAGGTTGGTTAGAGAGCACGAGTGGGAGAGATTTAAAAAGAGAGAAAGAAGGTTATTAAAAGAGAGAGAGAGAATGAAAGAGAGAGCGTACTGTAGCCAACCCTGGTCTGACAGCCCACTCAATGTGTGAGTGCGTGGGCTGGTGCTAATTTGTGTAGAGAGGGAGAAAGCTGTTTTGGCTGAGGGAGAATGGGCTGAGATTAA
>NC_036875.1:8111285-8122870 GCF_002910315.2 Salvelinus sp. IW2-2015 | reverse complement strand
CCAACCCAACTATTCTCACCACATCCCTCTCCTTCCTGTTACACATATCTGGTCCCACAACCATCACCCACCTCTTTCCTCCTGTACCGTACTCCCACCCACCCTCTCTCCTCCTCCTGTACACGATATCTGTCCCAACCAACCTACTCAACCCATCCCCTCCCCTGTTACACATATTGTCCCAACCAACCTACTCACCCATCCCTCTTCCTCCTGTCACATATTGTCCCAACCAAACCTATCCACCCCATCCCCTTCCTCCTGTTACACATATCTGTCCCAACCAACCTCTCACCATCCCCTTCCTCCTGTTACACATATCTGTCCCAACCAATCCTACTCACCCATCCCCTCTCTCCTGTTACACATATCTGTCCCAACCAACCTACTCACCCATCCTCTTCCTCCTGTTACACATATCTGTCCCAACAACCTACTCACCCATCCCTCTTCCTCCTGTTACACATATCTGTCCCACCAACCTACTCACCCATTCCCTCTTCCTCCTGTTACACGTATCTGTCCACCAAACCAAACCTGACTCACCCATCCCTCTTCCTCCTGTTACACATATCTGTCCCAACCAACACCTACTCACCCATCCCTCTTCCTCCTGTTACACATATCTGTCCCAGCCAACCTACTTCACCCATCCCTCTTCCTCCTGTTACACTATCTTGTCCCAACCAACCTGCTCAACCATCCCTCTTCCTCCTGTACACATATCTGTCCAACCAACCTACTCACCCATCCTCTTCCTTCCTTTTCACCATATCGTGTCCCAGCCAACCTAACCACCCACCCTCTCCTTCCTGTTACACATATCTGTCCCAACCAACCTACTCACCCATCCCTCTTCCTCCTGTTACACTATCTGTCCCAACCACAACCTACTCACCCATCCCTCTTCCTCCTGACAAACCTGTCCCAACCAACCTACTCACCCACCCTCTTCCTCCTGTTTACAACTATCTGTCCCAAGCCAACCTACCTACCCACCCCTCTTCCTCCTGTTACACATATCTGTCCCAACCAAACCTACTCACCCACCCTCTTCCTCCTGTTACAACATACTGTCCCAACCAACCTACTCACCCATCCCTCTTCCTCCTGTTACACATATCTGTCCCAACCAACCTTACTCACCCATCCCTCTTCCTCCTGTTACACATATCTGTCCCAACCAACCTACTCACCCACCCCTCTCCTCCTGTACACGATATCTGTCCCAACCAACCTACTCACCCACCCCTCTTCCTCCTGTACACGTAATGTCCCAACCAACCTACTCACCCATCCCTCTTCCTCCTGTTACACATATCTGTCCCAACCAACCTACTCACCCACCCCTCTTCCTCCTGTTACACGTATCTGTCCCAACCAACCTACTCACCCACCCCACGTCCTCCTGTTACACACATCCCTCTCCACTCACTCCAGTACACTCTACCAACAGAAAGCGTCCAAATACTTTGAGCATACGCTTGAGCCTGGAGTTCCAGATGGGCAAGTGTTGCACTTTTGGAGTTGACTAATAACCCACACACACAGTCGATACATGTGGCTTCGGCGGAGAGAAACCACCAACTATTAAAGTATGCATTTGGCGCCAGGTGCTGCTGACAAGCTGGAACGATGTTGATGAAAACAGCGCTGTGGTTTTCACGCAGTGTAATGTGGGCGTCTAACACACATCCCAGTGCGCCACATCTCCATATTTCTATTCATTTTCCCTCCCTCACGTTGAGTGATAAACAAACGGAAGTGGAGGAGTTTTAATACTTGCAGCCCAGGGCTGCATCTCAATCATCAGAAGAGGCTCCCTCTCGTCATCTCCCCTCCCTCATCTGTACAGCCAAAAGAGGACTGGCCATCAATCAGAGCCTAGTTCCGCAATAAGGTTTCTTCCCAAGTTCCTGCTTTCTAGGAAGTTTTTCCTAGCCCCTGTGCTTCTGTCTCTGCATTGCTTTCTCTTTCGGGTTTTAGGTTGGGTATCTGTTCAGCACTTTGTGACAACTAGCTTTATAAAATAAAATMGATTGAAATTTGACACTGCTACCAACATAGAGGGTGGGTGAAAGCTATATTCTACTTATGTCCTATCAGTCTAAAAGTAAACAGTGAGTAAAAATGACATTAAGATGTATCAGGCTTCCACCACTACGAATCTAATCTCGGTCACATTGTGACGTGTTATTGATGTGTTGATGGCGTGTCACTCCCGCGCTGGTGTTGGAATGGCGTTGGTTGGCTCATCCCATGTTCCTGTGAACCACGAGTGTGGAGCAAGGGCTTAGGTGACACAAAAACACAGGCACACGTACATGTACACACACCATTAATAAAACAGAGATGTCCTGCTAAAATCAGAGCGCTTGCAGAGAGCACCTCGCACACAAAGATAGGTGCGCAAACACACACAGACACGTTGCACACAAAGAGGCTCCGACACACGCATTCTGCCTCACACACTCACACAGCACTTTGACTGAGAACTACAGCGAGTGGAGACGAGACATGCAGTCCGGTGATGAAAGAGAGAAAAGAAGAGAGGAGCTCAGATGAAGAGAGAGTTTCATTAAAACTTGTGTGCAGGTTAGAGAGGGGTTACCTGGGAACAGTAAATGGATGGTCATGCTGTTTTTGCTTCTAGTTAGTGGCCTATCCTAGAGGAGAACAACGGGACACTACTGAGTACCCTCTTATACTGGCCTGACCTGCTGCACTCCTCGAGTGAGGGCTCACATGTGAACATTTACTATGGTTGTGGGTTCTTCGACAGCATTTGGAACAAGTTTAGGGGACTTCATTAGACTTTCCTTTGACGTTCTAGAAAGTGTTGTGGTGGCTAGATTAGATACGTCTAAGTATGTAAGAAAAAATGCGCCACTGAAACCAGCCAGCCATCCAACCAGCTAGCAAGCTAGCCAACCAGCCAACCAACCAGCCAGCAAGCTAGCCAGCCAACCAACCAACCAGTCCTTCAGCAACTCCAACTAACCAGCCAACCAGCCAACCAACCAGTCAGTCAGTCAGTCAGTCAGCCAACAAACCAGTCCTTCATCAACACCAACTAACCATCCAACGAGCCAGCTAGCCACCCAACCAGCAACGCACACAAACAGTCAACCAACCAGCCTGCCGGTCAGCAATACAAAATAAGTCAATAAAATCAACCTAGCAGTGTAACGCCACCAACACGCGTTCAGTCTAAGCAACATCACAAACTGCTTTAGAGACTGACAGACAGGGTCTGGTAGTGTTCCAGTCCCAGCAACAGCAAACTGTTTTAGTAGTGCTCCAGTCCCAGCAACATCAAACTGTTTTAGTAGTGCTCCAGTCCCAGCAACATCAAACTGTTTTAGAGACTGACAGACAGGGTCTGGTAGTGCTCCAGTCCCAGCAACATCAAACTGTTTAAGAGGACTGACAGACAGGGTCTGGTAGTGCTCCAGTCCCAGCAACATCAAACTGTTTTAGAGACTGACAGACAGGGTCTGGTAGTGCTCCAGTCCTCCCTGTCAGAATAAGCAACAGAGGACTTGGAAACCATATCAACTCCAATAGAAATGGAACTATGGTTACTGTGAGTTACCTAATTCATGTTACTTTACCTCTGCCTCCTAGTGAGTTTATACAAACTGTCATCTCCTACCATTCTGATAGATTAGAGACTGTCAGAAAACGTGGTTGTAACGTTAATAAGTCGGTTGTTATTCCATGGGACTTTTCTCATTGAATATGGCACTTTTAAATGTTAGCGCAATCACTAGTAAAATCTTTCTGGCGAATGGCCTCATTACTGTGCGCAAAGATGATTGCATGTTTCTCACTGCCCCACTTTCTTTACTGATTTCTCTGAACTATTGTCTATTGTCCTTGAGAACTATGATAGAATAATTGTGTTGGGCGATTTTAATATTCATATTGACAAAGAAACTAACTACAAGGCCATTGAATGTATGAATCTTTTGAGCCCTATGGACTTTATGGAACATGTTACTGGGTCCACCTATACTCTGGACCTGGTTAATATCAAGGGGCTTTCTGTTGACATATCCTCTATTGTTGATGTTGCTTTATCTGATCACCACTGTGGATTTTTTGCTACCTTGTTGCCCATAGTGCATTATTAAGTAAAGCTATCTTAACTCCGAAGTTGGGCAACAATTGTGTGCCATAGCTCCAGTAAAGTTGAAAAAGGCKCGATCCAAACAYAGTGAAGGACGAGTGAAGAAAATAATAAATGATAGAGAAATTGCAAAACGGCAGAGCGGAAGTGAAGAAAGTCAAAGTTGCATGTCCATTATGATATTCTGAGAGAGCAACTTGGCATATATAACAAGGCAATTAGAAATGCCAGATGGGCACATTTTTCTAACTTGATCACTAATAATCAGAATAACTAGAGAGTGCTCATTTCAACCATTGATGACCTAATAAATCCGACCCCCACAAACCTATGTGAACTTTCCTCCACATCTAAATGTAATGAGTTTGAGGCATATTTCAGAGACAAGATAACAAACATTAGGCTGGGTATCAGTCAAGCAAGACGTGACGAGAAGATTGATGATATGTGCRCTYGCCTACCACMCAAAGGCACKATGGATTTATTTTCCCTGCTTGACACAGACATGCTCAGGAAAGTGATATCACAACTTAAGCCTTCTAACTGCCTTGTCGATCCTATCCCCAKCACRTTCTTCAAAACAGTTTTCATTTTTTTATTTCACCTTTATTTAACCAGGTAGGCCAGTTGAGAACAGTTTACAACTGTGACCTGGCCAAGATAAAGCAAAGCAGTGCCACAAAAACAACAACATAGAGTTACACATGGGATAAACAAACGTACAGTCACTAACACAATAGAAAAATCTATTTACAGTGTGTGCAAATGTAGTAAGATTATGGAGGTAAGGCAATAAATAGGCCATAGAGGCGAAAAAATTATAATTTAGCATTAACACTGTAGTGATAGATGTGCAGATGATGATGTGCAAATAGAGATACTTGGGTGCAAAATAGGGAAAAAAACAACAACATGGGGATGAGGTAGTTGGGTGGGCTATTTACAGATGGGCTGTGTACAGGTGCAGTGATCGGTAAGCTGCTCTGACAGCTGATGCTTAAAGTTAGTGAGGGAGATATTAGTCTCCAGCTTCAGTGATTTTTGCAATTCGTTCCAATCATTGGCAGCAGAGAACTGGAAGGAAAGGCGGCCAAAGAGGTGTTGGATTTGGGGATGACAAGTGAAATATACCTGCTGGAGCACGTGTTACGGGTGGGTGTTGCTATGGTGAAAACTGAGCTGAATTAAGGTGGGGCTGTACCTAGCAAAAACATATGGATGACCTGGAGCCACTGGGTTTGGCGATGAATATGTAGCGAGGGACAGCCAACGAGAACATACAGGTCGCAGTTGTGGGTAGTATATGGGGCTTTGGTGACAAAACGGATGGCACTGTGATAACAACATCCAATTTGGTGAGTAGAGTTGGAGCTATTGTTAAATGACATCGCCGAAGTCAAGGATAGGTAGATAGTTTTATGAGGTATGTTTGGCAGCATGGGTGAAGGAGGCCTTTGTTGCGAAATAGGAAAGCCGATTCTAATTTAATTTTGGATTGGGAATGCTTAATGGTGAGTCTGGAAGGAGAGTTTACATCTAACCAGACACCTAGGTATTTGTAGTTTCCACATATTCTAGGTCAGAACCGTTCCAGAGTGTAATGCTAGTCGGCGAGCAGCAATCGTTGAAGGAGCATGTCTGTTTTACAAACATTTAAGACAGTTGGAGGCCACCGAAGGAGATGTATGGCATTGAAGCTCCTGGGAGTTGTTAACACAGTGTCAAAAGAATAGGGCCAGAATATACAGAATGTGTCGTCTGCGTAGAGGTGGATCAGAGAATCACCAGCAGCAAAGCGACATCGCTGATATATACAGAGAAAAGAGTCGGCCCGAGAATTGAACCGTGTGGCACCCCCATAGAGACTGCCAGAGGTCCGGGACAAACAGGCCCTCGGATTGACACACTGAACTCTATCTGAGAAGTAGTGGTGAACCAGGCGAGGCAGTTCATGGTTGAGAAACCAAGGCTATTGAGTCTCCGATAAGAATGCAGTGATTGACAGAGTTGAAAGCTTGGGCAAGTTGCTGCGGGGGGTGCAGAGCTTTTGGCCGGGTTAGGGGTAGCCAGGTGGAAAGCATGGCCAGTCGATGAAAAATGCTTATTGAAATTCTCGATTATCATAGATTTATCGGTGGTGACAGTGTTTCCTAGCCTCAGTGCAGTGGGCAGCTGGGAGGAGGTGCTCTTATTCTCCATGGACTTTACAGTGTCCACAAACTTTTTGGAATTTGTGCTACAGYATGCAAATTTCTGTTTGAAAAAGCTAGCCTTTGCTTCCTAACGGACTCTGTATATTGGTTTCTGACTTCCCTGAAAATCTGCATATCGCGGGGGCTATTCGATGCTAATGCAGTACGCCACAGGATGTTTTTGTGCCTGCTCGCCTTTCTAAGGTGACAAAGAACCCGATGGTCACTCTGACAAAGCTCTAGACTTCCTCTGTGGAGATGGGAGAAACTTCCATYAGGACAACCTTCTCTGCAGCACTCCACCAATCAGGCCTTTATGGTAGAGTGGCCAGTGCTTTGAGTGGCCAGTGTTTTAGMGAGCGTTTGACAGTGATTAGGGGTGGTCGTTTGACCGCGGACCCATTATGGACGCAGGTAATGAGGCAATGATCGCTGAGATCGTGGTTAAAGACAGCAGAGGTGTATTTAGAGGGCAACTTGGTCAGGGTGATATCTATGAGGGTGCCCATGTTTACGGATTTATGGTTGTACCTGGTACTTTCCTTGAAAATTTTTATGAGATTGAGGGCATCTAGCTTAGATTGTAGGACTGCCGGGGTGTTAAGCATATCCTAGTTTAGGTCACCTAACAGAACGAACTCTGAAGATATGTGAATTGATTGCCCCTCATCTATGGAGTCCAGGGCACAGCTGGGGGCTGAGGYGGGTCTATAACAAGCGGCAACAGTGAGAGACTTATTTCTGGAAAGGTGGATTTTTTAAAAGTAGAAGCTCAAACTGTTTGGGCACAGACCTGGATAAGAAGACGGAACTCTGCAGGCTATCTCTGCAGTAGATTGCAACTACTGCAACTCCGGCCCCTTTGGCAGTTCTATCTTGGCGGAAAATGTTGTAGTTGGGGATGGAAATTTCAGAATTTTTGGTGGCCTTCCTAAGCCAGGATTCAGACATGGCTAGGACATAGGGTTGGCAGAGTGTGCTAAAGCAGTAAATAAGACAAACTCAAAASAGTTTTTAATTGCATATCTGAAGAAGTACAAGCTATAGTTAATCACTCCCTGTTCACAGGCACTTTCTCCACTGCACTAAATACTGCTATTGWGAAACACCTTCTGAAGAAACGTAATCTAAATTCTTCAGCTCTTAGCAATTTTCGTCCAATCTCTGACCTTCCATTCTTAAGTAAAATTCTGGAGATATTGATTTTCAAACAGCTAAATAATTTTTTGGTTTTTGGGCCCACCACCGCACAGAGACAGCTTTAGTTKAAGTGTTAAAMGATCTTAGAGCCAACACAGATGCCAAACAGCTCTCTGTCCTTGTACTCTCGCATTTAAGTGCTCCATTCGACACTGTTGACCATGATGTCCTTCTGGACAGACTGGAGASGTGGGTTGGCCTCTCCGGTKCAGTTCTAAATGGGTTTAGGACCTATTTAACCGGTTGACAGTTTTCTGTCACCCTTGGTGAACATAACTCAGAGAAAATACATATCCCACGTGGCGTTCCACAAGGTTCGATTTTGGGTCCGGTACTGTTTATATACAGTGCCTTCAGAAAGTATTCAAGACTTTTTCAGACTTTTTAAAATTATGTTACAGCCTTATTCTAAAGTGGATTTTTTAAAATCCTCAGCATTCTCCACAGAACGCCCCTTAATGACAAAGCAAAAACAGGTTTTCAGAAATCTTTGCAAATACAAAACAGAAATACATTATTTACATACGTTTTCAGACCCTTTGCTATGAGACTCGAAATTGAGCTCAGGTGCATCCTGTTTCCATTGATCATCATTGAGATGTTTCTACAACTTGATTTGGAGTCCACCTGTGGTAAAATAAATTGATTGGACGTGATTTGGAAAGGCACACACCTGTCTATATAAGGCCKCACAGTTGACAGTGCATGTCAGAGCAAAAACCAAGCTATGAGGTCGGGGGAAGGTTACCYAAAAATGTCTGCAGCATTGAAGGTCACAAAGAACCCAGTGMCCTCCATCATTCTTAAATGGAAGACGTTTTGAACCACCAAGACTCTTCCTAGAGCTGGCCGCCCGGCCAAACTGAGCAATCGGGGGGAGAAGGGCCTTGGTCAGAAGGAGGTGACCAGAACCACGATGGTGAACCACCACTGAACACAAGAGCTCATAGAGTTACCTCTAAGTGGAGATGTGGAGAAAACCATTCCATAAATGGATCAAACCCATCCTCTGCAAGCACTCGGACAAATCAGGCATCTATGGTAGAGTGGCGCCAGAAGGAGATACCACTCCCTCAGAAATAAAAAAGCAGCCCACCCTAAAACAGCCCGCTATGGAAGAGGTTGTGCCAAAAGGCACCTAAAGACTCTCAGACCCGGAGAAATTTAAAAAGAATTCCTAGATCTGATGAAATCTAAGATATATTGAACAAGTAAATTGCCTGAGAAAGCCAAGCGTCACATCTTGGGGAAAAACCTGGCAACACATCTAAAACAAAGGTAAGAAAAGACATAGGTAGGAAGATGGCAGCATCAAATGCCTGTGGGAGGTTGTAAATTTAATCAGCAGGCAAGGGAGAGACTGGAGGCACTAAGAAGTCAGGATCAGAGGCAAGAGGAATGCGAGACAATAAAGTACATGAAAGAGTATCCACCTTAGACATGAAAATCTAACATAAACCAGAGCGCTCAAAGCAGACAACGTCAGAAACCTGTGGAGCGAAGTTCAACCTTTAACCAAACAAAGGACATACGTAGACCTACGACAACACAGCCCAAAGACAACACAGGAGTGGAAGTTTAAGAGGGCAAAGTCTCAAACTGTCATCATAGAAAGAAAGAAAAAAACCATTCAGCATAGAGCCAGCGAGATCACTATGAACCTGATCGAAACATACCTCTGGAGAGACCTGAAAAATAACTGTGACAGCAAATACTCCCCATCCAACCTGAACAGAAGCTTGAAAGAAGGAATCTGCAGAGAATAAAAGGAGATAACTCCCCACAATACAAAGACGTGTGACCAAAGCTTGAGTAGCGGCCATACACTCCAATAAAGAACACTTGAGCTGTCAATACGGCTGCCAAAGGTGCTTAACAAAGAAATATTGAGTTAAGAGGAGTCTGAATACTAGTACTGTAAATGTGAATATTATGTGTTGTTTAATTTTTAAGAAATAAGCAAAAACAATTCTAAAAAGCCATTTTTGCATTTGTCATTCTGGGTATTATGGAAGTTAGTAGATTGAATAGAGAGGCAAAACAAAATTTAACCTCAATTATTTTAGAATAAGAACTGAGTCAAACCTAACAAAAATGTGGACAAGTCAAAGAGGGGTCTGAAAAACTTCCAAAATGCCACTGTATTTGTAATATGCCATCATAAAACGGCTATTAAAAATCAGAATTCCAAGCAATAATATCAAAGGCCCTAAGAATCCAAGGGCTAATAACACAAAGCCGAAGAAATGCTGTCATTGAAAGCTGATGACTAACATAGTTTTTTCTAACCAATCCTGAAGACCTCAATTATGCCACCTCCAATACTAAAATAATGAATGCCACAGAGGGATCTAAATACTTTTTCTGCATAAACCCCTCTCTGATTATTAACAAAACAACAATGATGCTAAAGTGGTAACTTTATTGATTCTTAATTGGAGGATCACATCTAAAAAAATAACAACCATATTAACAATTACTCAATGTGCTAGGTAACTAATAAAATGTTGATAGGTAAGAGTGGACATACTCAGTAATATTTATCTCCAAAAGGAAAGAAAATAATCCGTCACCAACCAAATACATTGTTCATGAATAAGTTAGCAAAAATCAGAAATTCGAATCTTGCACAACCGTACGGAAAAAGGAAAATACCTGATTGTGATTGTGGACGAGAACAATCACCGCTGATTAACTACTTTAGTCATAACCCAGGTGACCGTATTATGACTTTATGTAATTTATGGCCCTACAGCATGTGAGCTTGTTATTTAATATATATTGAATGCAAAAAAATATTCAATTTTGTATTTGCAACGGCACTAAATGGAGACCTATTTAAATATAATGGAATATTGAATAATCGAGATGAAAGCAAGAAATGATTAAATATTAAAGCATTAGACCTGTCACTAAAGGCTTCAGTCATACAAAAGTTATTCTTAAATCTGAACTAGTTCTCTAGCAGATTAGTAAAATTAATAATTACTTTTCCCCCCTTTATTCAGATTACAACTTCACACTTTCAGTTATTTGAAAAGGAAATAATCTCCAAAATATAGCTATTTTTAAAACAAGCRATAGAAAGTTAGTTGCAATTTCAGTTTAATCCTCCAGAAAAGACAGAACAAACATTACAATAAATATTATGGTTAAATTCAAATATACAAATTATTTTTTTAAACAATATTTTTTTGAGAAAAAAATGTATGAAAACGGCATAATCTTTGTAAATGATATCATAAATACGACTGGTGGAGTTATGTCACACATGCAGTTAACAAAAATATATGGAAATGTCTGCTCTACTCAAAATTACAATTAATTGCAGCTTTACGACAAAAATGGAAGAAGCAAGTGGAAGGGGGAGAAAGTAAGGAACTTGTCTGTCGGCCCTGCATTAAAGACCATAATTGGTTAAAGAAAATTGTCATAAATAAAAAAGTATACCAGTATCATTTAAGGACCCAAAAAATTGACAGCCGTTCCATATAGTTTGCAAAATAGTTGGGAAGAGATTTTTGACATACCGATTCCATGGCACATGGTTTATGAACTGATACGCAAAACGACGCCGGATTCAAAACAAAAAAAAATTCTATTTAAATTATTATACAAAATTCTTGCAACTAATAGAATGTTATTTATATGGGGGGTACAACCTTCCCAACTCTCTAGATTTTTCTGCAAAGAGACAGAAGSATTAGATCATTTGTTTTGGTACTGTCCATATGTTGCTTGTTTTTGGTCACAGGTCCAGGAATGGCTGAAGAATTGCAATATTTACCTGGAGTTAACCCTGCAGATAGCACTACTGGGTAATCTGAAAAGTCAAAGTCAATCGATCAATAATATAATAATAAATGTACAATCTGTAGAAACTATGAGAATAGAAAGGTTCAGAACRTTTMTGAAYCATCACAGCACAATTGAAAAATATATGGCAAATAGAAATCCAATATGGATGGTTTTAAGAGATATATGGGAGGGGATGAATGGAGCTGAAGGTTGGGACTAATAACAACAAGATAACTAACGTAAAACATACTGTGTCCGTAAAA
>NC_036875.1:8104929-8108732 GCF_002910315.2 Salvelinus sp. IW2-2015 | reverse complement strand
ACATACAGTCAGGAAGTTAAAGCTTGGTCGCAAATGGGTCTCCAAATGGACAATGACCCCAAGCATACTTCCAAAGTTGTGGCAAAATGGCTTAAGGACAAAAAGTCAAGGTATTGGAGTGGCCATCACAAAGCCCTGACCTCAATCCCATAGAAAAATTTGTGGGCAGAACTGAAAAGACGGTGTGCGAGCAAGGAGGCCTACAAACCTGACTCCTTTACACCAGCTCTGTCAGGAGGAATGGACCAAAATTCACCCAACTTATTGTGGGAAGCTTGTGGAAGGTCACCGGAAAACATTTGACCCAAGTTAAACAATTTAAAGGCAATGCTAAAAATACTAATTGAGTGTATGTGAGAATGAAAAAAAAAATATTAAATAAATCATCTCTCTACTATTATTCTGACATTTCACATTCTTAAAATAAAGTAGGGAATTTTTACTAGGATTAAATGTCAGGAATTGTGAAAAACTGAGTTTAAATGTATTTGGATAAGGTGTATGTAAACGTCCGACTTCAACTGTACATTTTACAGAAACAGTATATAGAGTACCTATCAAAAGTTTGGACACCTACTCATTCAAGGGTTTTTCTATATTTTTACTATTATCTACACTGTAGAATAATAGTGAAGACATTAAAACTATGAAATAACGCATGGAATCATGTAGTTTACAAAAAAGTGTTAAACAAATCAAAATATATTTMAGATTTGAGATTCTTCAAAGTAGCCACCCTTTTCCTTGATGACAGCTTTGCACACACTTGGCATTCTCTCAACAAGCTTCATGAGGTAGTCACCTGGAATGCATTTAATTTAACAGGTGTGCCTTGTTAAAAGTTAATTTGTGGAATTTATTTCCATCTTAATGTGTTTAGGTAGGGCTGGTTCAGGTAGGGCTGGTTCAGGTAGGTAGGGCCATTCAGGTAGGGCTGGAATACAGAAGATAGCCCTATTTGGTAAAAGACGAAGTCCATATTATGGCAAGAACAGTTTAGATATGCAAAGAGAAATGACAGTCTATCATTACTATCATTAAGACATGAAGGTCAGTCAATCTGGAAAATGTCAAGAACTTTGAAAGTTTCTTCAAGTGCAGTCGCAAAAACCATGAAGCGCTATGATGAAAATGAGTAGGTTTGTCCAAACTTTTGACTGGTACTGTATATGCTGTTTCTGTAAAATGTATATAGTATGTATAAGCTGGAAGTAGAAGCCTATTGTTGTCCATTAGTTTACTCCAATTAGGCAAGGGATTTTAGGGTTAGGGGACAATAAGGGGAAATATATATAYAAATATATATATTTTATATAAAAAWATATATTGGGGATGGTAAATGATGCAGACAATCACATTGATGTAAGCCACAATCTATCTGCAATGTTAAAGCTGATCTACCCCCTAAAAATAACAATTGTGAGTATATGACCACAGCCCAAAGCCACCAGTCCAGTGTGTGTGAGTGTGRGTGCGTGCACAAGGGTGCGTGTGTGCGTGCATGAGTGTATTCGCATGTGCATGTGTTGGTGTGAGTGTGTGCATTCATTCTTGTGCATGGTGTGTGTGCGTTTGGTGAACTAACATATTGTCCCACTGAAATAGTCATTACCAAGTGTCATGCTCTGAGGGACGATTGTTGTGTCGGGTTGTTCCAAGCCGTTTGATACCTCGCCGCACGTTCCCTGCTCCATCTCGCAGCCACTCTCGCAAAATAAAATGACCCCWTAGCCAACATGCAGGTGATGATGATAGTATTTGACGGTGAAAGTAATCCTAGCATGTAGCGACACGAGCGGTGTGTGTACGTTTACATGCACGTGTGTTCTACCATATAAACTGTGTATGGGATTGTGGGGGTAGTATGGGTTGCATGTGCGTGCAGACATGTTGCTTAGTGACGCATTCTTCCTCTGGTCTCTAGCCTTGAGCCAGACCTGCAGGGACACACATGGTAAGGCATGAGCCCACAGCAGAGCCAAACACACACCACACAGACACACAGAGGGAGAGAGAAAGAGGTTAAGAAAGAGCGGGAGAAAGAAAGAAGGAAAGAGAGCTAGAGATAAACATTGAAAGAGTGAGAGAAAGAAAGAGATAGAAAGAGGAGAARGAGAGAGAGGCAAGAWAGAGAGAGGGAAAGAGAGAGACAAAGAGAGAGGGAAAGAGAGGGAGACAAGAAAGAGAGGGGAGAGATAAAAATATATAGAAAGAGAAAGATGAGAAAGAGAGCGAGAGAAAGAGAGAGAGAGACAGAGAAAGAGAGAGAGAGAGAGAAAGAGACAGAGAAAGWAAGATAGAGAGAGAAAGAAAACAAGAGAGCTTGAGAAAGAGCGAGAGAGAGAGAGTCATGGTGCTCCTACCAGATTGGATGTGGTTGAGGCCAGATGGCTTCAGAAGTTCCAAGGGCTGCTCTTTCCTGGGCAGTCCATCTGCAGGGGAGAGAGAGGAAGGAGAGTCCGTTTCAAATATGGTCCGCAGCATCGATAACAAAGGGGAATGTGTATAATCTACTGAGGCCCAGCTAAAAGACTACATATCCCAGAGAGAGAGAGAGAGAGAGAGAGAGATAGAAAGAGAAGGAGGGAGAGGGGGAAGCCAGGGATGTACAGCAGTAGAGAAAACCAGTTGAATGAGGAGAGGAAGAGCAGAGGAAGAGGAGGCTTCTGCCTAGCCTAGTGCTGCAACACAGTTGAAGCTGCATGTGCTCAGCGTTCTGTTATGACTTCAACGTGATTGGTTCAGTGTCTGCACAGAGAGAGAAAGGGGGAGGGAGCGAGGGAGGGAGAGGAGAGAGAAAGAGGCATGTAAAAATAAACTAATGTGAATCGAGTATGCAGGCACCTATGTATGCTTRTACTGTTTAAACAAACACATGCATTTCTCGCATGTTTGCACGTGCACACACACAGACAGACAAACACGCACACAGACATACGGGTGCGTGCACACACAGTAGGGTGCGTCTTGGTGAGGATGATAATTATAGTGGTAACATGAAAAGGCTTTGGATCAGCTCAGGGAGGACCCGGCTATAAATAGACCAGTGGGGGAGAGTGGGAAAAACACACAAACACGCACACGCACACACACACACACACACAGACAGTACTTGACAATCACACACACATAAAATGACATGATTCTCAAGCAAGCCAAAAACACACTGATTGGCTAACAAATTCGAGAGCCCGTAAAACATTGTTGGGCTTTCCTGCATAAAGATAGAGACACACTTTCCCTACTCACACAGCTCAGTGGAGCTTATATACTGTATATAGAAGTGAATAACAAGTCTATGGACTCACTATCACCAGACTGGTGGTGACACATACGCCTTCCCTGCTGGCTCAACACCTGTCACAGCAGCTCTCCTAAACAAACCACTGTCCCCCTCATTTCCTTCTCCTCTATCTCTCTCTCCATCCCTCCCTTCATCCATCCATCCATCCATCCATCCACAATGACGGGTAAATCATTGTAAATTGACCCGAAAGCGTGAAAGTAAGTGCGAAGGGACGTGCGAAGGGACGTGTGATGCCAACGCATGGGCTGACCGAAAAGCAGTCTATTTCTGGGCGTACTAGTCTATCGGAAAGGAAGGAAACACTCCCACTTGGAACCTGTTCCTCCTTCTATATCTCTCCGTCTCTCTCTCTCTCTCTCCTCGCTCTCCCACTACCACTGCTCCAGTCTCATTGCTTTGACTAGCCCATCAAAGCACCTTAGCAGGAGGCCGACAGCCGGGGGTGAATCAAGTGAACAGAGAGCTAAATACAGAACCACTCTAGGAGTTTTTAATG
>NC_036875.1:7997299-8103427 GCF_002910315.2 Salvelinus sp. IW2-2015 | reverse complement strand
GAATGTTGGGGCGGGGGGGGGGTACTGGGACAGTGTTTACTAAGGTAGACATCCGGTTGTGATTCTCTTGTCCCCCGAGCCGAAGCACTCGGAGTATATCAGCTTATGACATTTAGAAATGTCTATGTGTACACAGACCCACAAACACACACACACACGTGGCCTGTGTGGTCCAGCGGTTACAGCCACGGAACCCGGGACACGTATTACTAGATCCGGGGATGGGTTCTAATCCAGCTACTAGTGCCCCTTTCTTTTCAACACTTTACGATCTACTCCAAAAAAACGAAACAAAAATTGCCAAAAAGTAGCACTACACAAAAACAATAATTACAAACAGCGGAAACAATTGCAATCATTACATAGAGCACACGCACTGTAACTGACACTCCTGAATTGAGACTGAGCAGAGCCGTTAACAACGTGTGGATAACAGTGGAGATAGCCTGGCTATAATGCTGGACAATGCACAAGTAGAGTAGTACACACACACACACCCACAGCTTGTTTTTCTGGGTTGCACGGTGCTATTTTCAGCTCATCCAGACTGGGGTCATGATTAATACATGATGGAGCGAGGAGGGGGGATTAAACATTCATATACACCACACCACTCACGCTAAATTACTAATACACACCACATCTCCACAACAACACACACACCACTCCCTCAGACAAATGCACACGACAACACACACACACACACACACACACACACACACACACACACACACACACACACACACAGCACACACACACACACACACACACACACACCACACACACACACACACACACACACACACACACACACACGTTGCATGCCTTCCCCTCTGCTGAAAAAGAAGGATGGTGGGAATGACGAACGCAAAGAGAAAAGAGGGAAGACAACAAAGAGCGGTGGGGTGTGTGTGTGTGTGATGTTGTGTTGGTGGTGTGTGTGTGTGTGTGTGTGTGTGTGTGTGTGTGTGTGGTGTGTCCGTGTGTCATATTTGTCTGAGGGAGTGTGTGTGTGTGTTTGGAGATGTTGTGTGTTGGCAGGCTATTTTTGGAGGGCTGGTGGAGCAGCGGGCCGTGATGCCTGCGATGCCATAATTGGCATTTTAATTACCAAGAGAGCAGAGAGGGGACGCGCCACGCATCACTAACCAGCAGGCCAACGCCAGGGGACACAGGCAAATCAGGAAGCGCTCGTGCACCACACACACACACACACACATCATATATGTTCTTCATGCACGCCACACCACAGACACAAACATGACATGATACACTACTTTACCGGTATCAAGATGTTCAATGACAAACTTAATTCTGTCTACACTCAAAAAGATTTCATCTTACTTGTGTGGTGCGTACAACGTGTAGAATGAAGGGGCGACCAATAAGAAAGAGTTCCAAAACCTCTCTGCCAATAGACAGCTAGTTTCCCCTCCGAGGCCAGACCAGTCCCATACAGTCCTATCAAAAATTGTGCTTAAGAAATTGCCTTCTTACCAACGCGATTATATTTTACCATTTTAAGCTGGACAGTCAATCTACAAAGTACTTAAGTTGCCCACTGATGAAATTTATTGGACGAGTGGAATAAATATCAAACAGCTTGCCGACAAATTATTGAAACCGTCCTTAAATACGTCCACAGAGCTTCCGCTCTGTGATAGTCACCCAGAGGTCAAGTGCCTCAGAGGCTGACTCTTACATAGGCACTTTGAGTAAAGTTGGGCAGCTCTAATGGGCAGGCAAAGAAACATCTATTTAAGGCAATATTGTCGGAGTGTGTGAACATTTGGGCACTGCTCAGTTGACCAAGAGGCAGATAGAGCGTGAGTGTCATCAGTCCGCGCAGTTGTGCTAAGATAGTCGCGACGATGAGCACCATACCGATCCTTGCGATGGGTTCTACCACTCATCATGAGGTTCCAGTCTCTCTCACATGTACAAACATCTTATATCTATTCTATTATCTGCTAGAACTTCAACAATTTTGAATAACACAGAGAAGAGAGTCTATCTATATCTATCTATGAGAGAACCCCAACACGTCCTTTAGTTTAGCACCAGGTGCAGTGGAGTCTAGAGGAGTAAAGGGTGCTGGGGAGGCCCCTTGACCTCCCTCCTCCCTCTAGTGCAGATATCGCGAGCAGAAGATGACGTACCCAAAGCCTGATTTGCACCAGGGCCTCGGCAGAGGGGCTTACCATGGACCCATTTTGCCCCTGCGTGTCCATGCTCCACACCGCAGCCTCGTTCGATCTACCACATCTAAGTACTCTATCTTCTAGCGCACAGCACCCTACTTCCAACTTCGACTCTCTATATCTATACTCCTTCACTATACCACACAGCCATCTATCATCATCTATATATCTATCTATCTCTATCTACACAACAGCGAGTCTACGATTATATCTCTCTTAGGAGCACACATCGCCAGACCACGACACAGACCGAGCACAGACACCCGCTCCGCCCCGTTACATACCTGACCGCCTGCACATCTACATTCGCAACACATCCCATCCACCAACACACACACACATCTTCCGACATCACCAGACGCACACACCCATCTGCCCGACGACGCGCGTAGTCTCTATCCCAACACCACTGTGTATACATCTACATCCTATATCACTCTTGACTTCTAAGCAGGTCACCTTCCCGATGTGCGCCCCATTCCAGTCGATCCCGGTTTCGTTGAGAATTTGTTAACAACTACCACCTTATTGTGCCCAAAAGAGGAGGGCGAGAGGAGCTAGAAGAAAATAAGGTGACACATGATGTGCGATAGACGAGAACAGAGGGAGAGAAAGAATAGCGAAGTCACGTAGTCTGAACATATGACGAGCGTACCAGCAAGGCCGGACAGGATGAACAGTGAGACGGGAGAAGAAGAGTCATCACAAGCAGAAGATCGATAGAGAACGTGAGACACCATAGATAGAGAAAGAGAATTGAGAGCAGCGACAGGGGAGAATGAGCCGAAGCACGCAGACTGCTCCAACGAAAAACAGCCAGGGGAGTTGCCAAGGCCGGCAGCAAGCACCACTAGTCGATGAGAGAATGTCTGTAGTGTATTGGAGAGGATGTTGCATCGTAGTCCCAAATGAGGCACCACTGACACATATGATCGTGGAGCTCACGCGGTCCACTGTCCTCGGTCCACACGGCTCTGCATGGGAGGACGCCGAGGTAATATATACCATTCTGGATCCTGAGAGGACCCTGCTAGCGCGGATTCGCGATCTTTGCACACACGCGTGTGACCCCATCGCGCGAAAAAGCCAAGGCAGAAACGTAACTCCTCAGAGCGCTCGTGAGGTGCGAGGCACGATCCTGCTGTGGCCTGCACCAACAACTAAGAGTAACAAAGCACACTGGTCTACAGCACCCGTGACAAACCACCACTCCCAGCGTCTTGAAGAAGAGCGCAACAGCACCCATCCTATCCCTATCACCCGAAGCGACACACCCAGAGCATGCATTACTTCCCACACGACATGAACCAGACGGAGGATCATCTCGTGCGTGTTGCATACACTGCTCGACTGAAGCGACTGCTACACGGTCAACCTCTCTCTCTACCGATTCGCAAATAATCAGCACACAACTCGCCATAGGCGGCCTGCAGCTCTTTGAGAGAGCGCGAGGCACGAGACAGGAGGAGCGAAGGGGATTGGTCACAGTGGACGAGGGAAGCAATCACGCAGACTGAGAAAGATCATAGAGATACAAGGTAATCTCTCGATATAGGCCCGCACCCCGCCTGCCCACCTATGCCTTCACGAACAGAAACATCACAGAGGGAGAATAGAACAAGAGTAGCCAGTGCCGAAAAGACCTAGACCTTGAGACTGCAGCCAGAATTCTAGACTGATACCGAAGGCAATTCCTCACGATGATCAGCCGATCAGAGCCAAAAATGAGTGGCCGAGAGTCCGACGTCATTACCACTTCCACTCCTCTCCCAGGAGCCCAGGCCCCGACACAGAGAGAGGAGCCATCAGGTGGTTACATCCAGGAAGCAGATGTTGGGACTCAAAGTGGGACTATGGCTACCACACGCCTCACTCCTGCTGCTCCTACACTCCTACCAGGGAACACTGAGATGTTGCGAGGAGCGAGGAGCTCTGGCTCTCTGACAGGAACACATGGGGTAATCGTATATAGGAGCCCGCTCACAGACTGTTGCCACGCCAGAGAGCAGAAGAGTCGGAGGGAGTTTCGATGGTATGGCGAAGTCTGTCCCTGGGAATAAATAGTCTCACCCCCTATGACCCCAGGAGCGAAGAGAGAAGGACGCAATGGCTGTACGTCTACAATCTAGACCACCCTGCCCACCCCAATGAGAGAGAGAGACTCGAGACAGAGAAGAGCAACAACAGGTCAGTCTCGAGACGTATCACTATCCCGAGGATCCTCTGGGCTGGAGAGCTGTACTGGTGCGGAGAAGGGCAGGAGATTAATGTATTGTTCTGGCGACGCGAGGGCATAGAAGGAGAACGACAGCGACGCGCGATGAGAGAGTCCACTAATATGGACCCCTCTCTACCTAGCCATCCTTTTAGGATCGCCGAGATTCCCTCTCTCAAGCCTAAACCGTATGGTGCGCGATGGGGCGGTCAGGCACGTCTCCACCCCACTATCGAACACCTAGGTGATTGAGGCACACCAACGCACAAAATTCAAAATCTAATACAGTCCTCTTATGCTGTCGATTCGCACCAACCTTGACTAGACAATACCAAACAACAGTTACAGAATTCACAAATCCACCAACGCAACCCGCTTTGGACCCACCCCTCGTGCTCAATCTATTTAAGTGTGTCCCGGCTGGAGATGGTAGGCAGAGGAATCCGATTCAGATCGCTCACGTCAAAATATGAAAAATAACAGAAACCCAGTGTTATAAGCGTCGAGCTTTCTGGGACTGTTCTCGTGGAAGCCCCGTCATGCCTTCCTCCTCCTCCTCCGGCCAAGTGCACACTTCCCCTCCACGCTCCAGCAGACGGTTGCGTGACCTCCAGGACTCAGTCCTGACCTGAGTGTCGAGAGCCTTGCTCCAAGAGAAGGTGGTGCCCACACCTTGCCCCTCCGACCTACGCATCGGACTGCTTGGTAGTCGTCGCTAGACCATAGAATCTAGCAGTCACTGACGGGCTGTTGGAAGGCCACCCACAGAGTCTGGACCTCGTATGGATTGGAGAGACAGCTTTCCAGTCCATCGACTGGGCCGCGATGGAAACACCTATCTGGCGCGTCATAAGGCTGGGCCAGTCCTGCTGCACACGCCACTGCATTTCTCTCTGTGCTAGACATATAGCGATCCGCACGAACACGGGTGACACCTATCGAAGTAGCTGTTCGGAAGAAGGAAAAGAGGATGCTGATCTCTTGTGTATTTTTACCAAGTACTCACCATCAGTAGGTCAACCTAGACCCTGGCGAACAAACATGAGTCCTGACCTGAATGAAGCACTTTTCTACATCAAATTAATTAATTAGACATCTTCTAAAAATGTGAATTGAAGTCAAGGAGAGAATCCTTGCGTTCCTATGCATGTCTACGAGATACTGCATTCTAGTATTAAGTGTCCCTCAAAAATTAGATGACCCTTATTGCTAATTGGAACGCTGGGACATCTGATACAGAGAGAGCATACCACTCATGATGGAAGTTACATTTCTCTAACTGCCTAGCCATTCAATACAGCAAGGTTGAGCACTTCAAGCTATATCATGACAGTGCAAATCACTGGAGGTCCCCCCTAGCTCTCGGCGGATCACAACATACAGAAAAAGTCACACAGTTCTAGGAAAGACTCACTCGTTCAGACAGCCTCAACAGCTTAACTTCAATAGCATTAACATTGATCGCTCGTACTGTAATACACTTAAATGTCTACGTCGCCCTTGCACTCAGGTTAGTTCATATCTAATCTTAGAAGGCTCTCCATTTCCGGACCTTGTAGCTCTTGCAGATGAAATGAGCATATAATATGACGGGCTGGATGAGCGTCAAGGATAAAAATAGCATTCCCACTCTGACCCTGGCGCTTCAAGACGACCCTGCAAAGTTAGCGAGGCATAGAGCGAAGGCATATCGCCTAATCCCTATTTTTGTAGAAGAGCAGGTAAGTAGTGGTCTGATGTTGAGAGTCATGAACGGTGACCTCTGACTCTGTGCGATACGCGCAGCTGCCCTATGAGAGCGACATAGAGAGCGGTAGCTCATTTATCCCGAGTGCCGTTGCGCCGTGCCATTACATGCTAGTAGACTGCCAACCCCAAATTAAGGTTCACCCGTTTGTGGCTTCACCGGAGGAACAAGTGGCGCAAACTGTTTCAACAAAGATATTTAGACCTCTGTGATCGAACATCGTTGTAATTATTGAGCTCTTGTCAACAAGGCGCGTATTACGGTGTTCATGATGCAATAGTTGAGTTGCTCAGATCTCGTTAAATCTACAGCACAACTTGAGTTGTGCGTGAGCTATCTTCGTGTCAAATCAACAACAACATGTAACCACACGATAGATAAATATCTTAAATAGTAGTACAAGCACAAATTGCTCGACATTCAATAAAGCTAAACACAACCTATTCTGATATTGAAGATGGCCGCAGTGCGACCTGGTGAGACTCGGCACTAAAGTGATCAAAATAGATAATTTCACTCCTTCTAGCCAATTCCAAGTCGAATTTGGAGCTAGCTAACAAGGTCGAAGTTAGATAAGGCAGAAGAATCAGGCTTCTTTAGATTCCCAATGCCGCTTGCAGAAGACTTTAGCCATATGAGTCGTCAAACACGCGCGTCCACTTTGATTAGACTTAACATCGCTCTTCGACATATTAATACCTATAACGAGGTCCCTATCCTCCTCAGTCCTGACCTGGAACGTAGTCCTGACCTGGAACGCAGTCCTGACCTGGAGCTCAGTCCTGCCTGGCTACCCAAATTCCTTGTTCCGGCCAAACGTTAACCACACCGACGGATGTTAGTTTCTTCGACGCAATGAGTCTGGATCTGAATACCTCCCCYATGATTTCTAGAACGCAAACACATTCTAACCATTCTGATTGGTCCCAGGGCACGTGGGTAAAGTGGCAAATAGAAATTCATCAGTGGCTTTGAGACTCTTGATTGGTTAGAGAGTATCCCAATCGCTGAAGACTTTGTTATGTAAAACACGCCTCATTTTGACATCAACATAAATCAAACTGTATTTGTCACATGCGCCGAATACAACAGGTGTAGACCTTACCGTGAAATGCTTACTTACAAGCCCTTAACAATGCAGCTCAAGAATTGACTAAATAAAGTYAAAAATACATCTAATCAAATAGTAACAAGAAAATGACATAACAATAACGAGGCTATATACAGGGGGTACCGGTACAGAGTCAATGTGCGTGGGTACAGGTTAGTCGAGGTCATTTGTAAAGTGTAAAGTGAAGATGCGTAGATAATAAACACCGAGTAGCAGCAGTGTAAAAACACGGGGAGAGTCAATGTAAATACTCCAGTACATCCCCGGGAAAACAAACAACTTAAATGATTGTATGTAGCTAACGATAGAGCAGCGGAAGAATTCAGCTCGAGTCGTCAGGCAAGTCCCATATACAGTGGGGGAAAAAAGTATTTAGTCAGCCACCAATTGTGCAAGTTCTCCCACTTAAAAAGATGAGAGAGGCCTGTAATTTTCATCATAGGTACACTTCAACTATGACAGACAAAATGAGAAGAAGAAAAATCCAGAAAATCACATTGTATGATTTTTTATGAATTTATTTGCAAATTATGGTGGAAAATAAGTATTTGGTCACCTACAAACAAGCAAGATTTGCTGGCGTCCACAGATCCTGGTATACTGTCTTGCTTAAGTAGGCGTCCGCGTTGTTCCCATCGTTACCTGTATTGAAGGTCATCCTGTTGAACTTTTTATCAGTATAAAAGACACCTGTCGCAACAATCAAACAGTCAACCAAACTCCACTATGGTCAGACCAAAGAAGCTGTCAAAGGACACCAGAAACAAAATAGACCTGCACCAGGCTGGGAAGAACTGAATCTGCAATAGGTAACAGCTGGGTTTGAAGAAATCAACTGTGGGAGCAATTATTAAATGGAAAGTAAGGAAGAGACATCAAGACCACTGATATAGTCCCTCTCTGATCTGGGCTTCCACGCAATGATCTCACCCGTCAGGAATGGTATCAAAAACGTGAGATAACAAGAGAAACGGTGAGAGACAGTAATTAGAGGGCATATCTGCAGAGAGCTGGGACCAAAGTAACAAAGCCTAACCACAAAATAACACACTACGCCGAGGACTCAAATCGCAGTGCCAGACGTGTCCCCTGCTTAACCAGTACATGTCCAGCCCGTCTGAAGTTTGCTAGAGAGCATTTGGATGATCCAGAAGAAGATTGGAGAATGTCAATGGTCAGATTAAACCAAAATAGAACTTTTTGGTAAAAACTCAACTCGTCGTGTTGGAGGACAAAGAATGCAGAGTTGCATCCAAAGAACACCATACCTACTGTGAAGCATGGGGGAACAATCATGCTTTGGGGCTGTTTTTCTGCAAAGGGACCAGGACGACTGATCCGTGTAAGGAAAGAAGAATGGGCCATGTATCGTGAGATTTTGAATGAAACCTCTTCCATCAGCAAGGTCATTGAAGATGAAAGTGGCGGGGTCTTTCAGCATACAATGATCCCAAACACAACCGCCGGCAACGAAGAAGTGGCTTCGTAAGAAGCATTTCAAGGTCCTGGAGTGGCCTAGCCAGTCTCCAGATCTCAACCCCATAGAAAATCTTTTGAGGGAGTTGAAAGGTCCGTGTTGCCCAGCAACAGCCCCAAAACATCACTGCTCTAGAGGAGATCTGCATGGAGGAATGGGCCAATACCAGCAACAGGTGTGTGAAAACCTTGTGTAAGACTTACAGAAAACGTTTGACCTCTGTCATTGCCAACAAAGGGTATATAACAAGATATTGAGATAAACTTTGTTTTGACCAAATACTTATATTCCACCATAATTTGCAAATAAATTCATTAAAAATCCTACAATGTGATTTTCTGGAATTTTTCTCATTTTGTCTGTCATAAGTGAAGTGTACCTATGATGAAAATTACAGCCTCTCTCATCTTTTAAGTGGAGAACTTGCACAATTGGTGGCTGACTAAATACTTTTTTGCCCCACTGTATATCAAATAGTCCGCCTGGTCAATTTTGTGCACTGTGAGGCTTTCTAATGGACAGAAAATGTCCCCCTGAGGTTCAAATGTCACGATTCCACAAGTGAGTGAATAGTAGAGCCTACTGTCTCGAACTAGCATGTAAGAAAAGGACAATGTGTATAATGCAATGTAGTAAAGTAACCGTGACCCTAGGACTATGGACAGTAGTTTAAAGGAAAAGACGGATTATCTGAGTTCCAACTGATCATACGAGCTTGACCATGTTACAATCAGCCACTCAGGAGCAATCAGCCAAAACAAAACCAGGTCAGCTTCATGCAGGACAGATCTTCATCTTGAGACAGAGAGTGCAGCCTGAAGACTCCAATAGCCCCCTTGAGACGGCAAATTACAAGCAAATAAATGAAGGTCAGGATTCAGGGAAAAGGCGGAGACGGGCGGTGTGTGTTGTGTCAGAGAGCCCATAAAAGGAACTAGTGGCGGAACCCTCAGCGGTCACCTTGACAATGAATAGCCATAGTCCTGAGGCTTGACTCATAGGGAGGGGGTAGAGGATGGATGCTTTAGCTGAATAAACATGGTGTGCTCCGTATGGTCAGTGAGGGTGTCTGTGCCAAGTGACCACATGACAAGGACACAGGCTGGTCGGGCAGGAAGTAGAGGGGGGGCACTCCTGCCAGGCGAGACCACCCCACTGGGACACACAGCCGTGTTAGTTCAAGTGGAGCCCCCGAACACACACAGACAGAGACACATGCACACACAAACATGCATGTGTGAACGTACAGGTTGTACACTAACCCACCCACACATAACCTTAAACTCCAACAGCTCACACTTACACCTGATAGAACCACTGAACAGAAGCCAAGCGTGCCCTCTCCCCCTCCCTCCCTCCCTCCCTCCCTCCCTCCCTCCCTCCCTCCCTCCCTCCCCCCTCCCTCCTCTCCTCTCCTCTTCCCTCCCTCTCCTCCCTCCCAGCCTCAACCGGCCTCTACTGTATAAGCTACACACGGTGGCCAAACTGTCTTCCCAGCGCAGACCAGACTGGAAAACCCAGCCATGATGGCTGGCCTTCCAGCCAGACCAATCTACACACAGTAACCAAAACTCAGGCACCGGACAGGTGTAATCAATATGGTGATAGCGCCACTCTGTCTTCCATTCATATTGCTGCGAGGTGGTTTAGATTCAAAATCAGCACACCCAGCCTCACTACATCTCATCACTGCTCCCCTCTAAGATGGGAGGGGAACGTAGGCTAGGAGGAGGAGCTARTCAATCCCCCTGCACGATCCTAACCATCCCTCTCCCCCCAGAAGCCCCATAACACACCCTGCCGTTAGAACGTACAGTGAGTAGATAGTCAATATGGAGTCGCGGCAGAAGGCTTGTCTCCCCGAAGGAGCAAAGGGATCCCTCCAAAAGAAGGGCGTCCATCAAAAAGGATCATGGGATGGTGGGGCGTCTTTGAAGCACCCTGGAGAGGATCTGCCAAGGAGTCGAGGACACTGGAGGACTTAATGGGCTATTAGGAGGATAGGGGTGTTCTGTTGGTAGGGAGGCTGAGGAGAAGGCTCCTCTAGCAGGCATCCATCAGCCTCTAGGGAGGGGCTAGCATTAGCACGGGCTAACGGAGAGGGGAGAGAGAGCAAGGGGACGGTGAGAGGGCACGTGTGGGTAGAAGGGGAGGGGGGTGAGTGGAAGGAGATGGAAGAGGAGATGGGATGAGGAGAATAGAATCCCATGTTAACAGTAAACCTTGGACAAGGACACTAATACATGTCTCTAGGATTACTTCTCCTAGCTACAGAACTCTCCCTCTCTCTCCCCTCTCTCAGAAAGAGGGGACCAGAGATCACTGAATGAAAAGAAATGGACATGACCACTGTGGATACAAAGCACTTTGCACTATAAAGCTAAATGCACCTCCCTTTGCAGATGATAACCTATATTTAAAACAAGCAGCCCTATCTTTCTATAATTGTGGTTGGATGCCAGTGTGCGGGTGTGATTTCCTGACATGTCACATCATGCAGAAGTGACGCTTCTGAAAGTCATTTATCGTCACACTCAACTCCCCGCACAGTCTAAGGCAGAATAGCATGCCTCTAACATGCTGCAAATCATCTATTCAGCATATTAACACATGCAAAAATGTACCGACATATGTAGACACACACACGGACAAACACAGAAAATACACACCCACACACACACAGGTGTTAGCTCTGCGGAAACAGCTCACAGTCTAACCATTACCTTCACTTAGTATTGATATTCCTAGAATGTTGTGTGCTGTTTTTTACTGAAGGGCACAGAGAATGGAGTGGATATACAGTGTGTGTGTGTGTGTGTGTGTGTGTGTGTGTGTGTGTGTGTGGTGTGTGTGTGGTGTGTGTTGTGTGTGTGTGTGTGTGTTTGAGAGCGTGCGTGCGTTTGTGCGTGCATGCAGTGAATCATGTCTGTAGGCAGGTTCATGTCGTGAGACAAACAGAAAGTGTGAGTCACTGCCTCTGTTCCCTGGGTGAACACGCCTTTCAGCTGGTTGAAACACACACCAATCATCCTCTCAGTCCGCGCTAGATGACACACACACACACACACACTTTACATTCACAAGAATATTGCACATTCACAACTAGTTTGAACTAGCATATACAGTAATATTCTTAGGAATGTGACTCATGTTAGATGAAAAGGCATGAGCGGTCAGAACAGAAAGGAACTCAATCAAGTAAAGGTTCAACAAGAACACTGTTCAGTTCAGTGTGTGTGTGTGTGTGTGTGTGTGTGTGTGTGTGTGTGTGTGTGTGTGTGTGTGTGTCTAATCTACATACATTTATCAGGAAAGGATCCACCATCTGGCATCCAAGCAGAGTTCTGATTAAAAGACATCCACTACTTAGCCCGTGTCCCCCCAGACAATGAACAGTGGGATCGTGCTTTCCAGGCATATACACATGTACCAGTTACTAATCACCAATACCACCCTTCACCACACACAGATGTGCAAACATTCAATCTCATGCATATCTCACACTGCGCAAACCGCACAGACACCTCTTACATACATGAACCTCAACCAGGAGTGAATGTGAAAGCTTTATTGAAATGTGCTTTATGAAATGAACAACAAGTTCACACACACCACAATAAACATCACACAAACACACACACACCACAAATAAACATCACACAAACACACAAATAAACATCACACACACACAAATAAACATCACACACACACACACCACAAATAAACATCACACACACCACAATATACATCACACACACACACCACACACACACAACACACACACACACACACACACACACACACACACACACACACACACACACACACACACACACACACACACACCACAAATATACATCACACATCACACACACACACACTCTGGAACAACACTACCAACAGTTAATCTAGCTCTGGGTTTAGACACAGTCTGTGGCTGTCTCTCTGTGATGGAGCAGACCAAGTGGGGGAAAGGTGAGGAGGTGCACGGGGGGGGGGGGGGGGGGGGTGGACGGACGACTCTGCGACACAGCAACCCACAGCCCCAGGTGTTCGGGGAAGAAGAGAGAGACTCGCGCCCCAGATCCTCCAAGAATAGCTTTGCATGCCGTGCCGTGGTGCCCAGCCAGGAGGCAGAGCACAAACAACTGGCCTCCAAGCCATCTGGATTAAACAACATGCCCTAGCCTGGCACTCCCTGACACCCCACGGCTGACTGGCTATTGTTCCTCTTTTAACCCTCCACCATGCACCCCGCATTGCTACCGTACAGAGCACTGCGGATATGGTGGGTTATGCTGAGTATGGATGAGATGCTAAATGCAATTCCTATACTAACAGTAAAGAGATAGTGTTCAGTGAAACAACGGAGCCTTAGCTTCACTAGAATGTTCTAGGGAATATCTGCAAAATGGACAAGAGGAGGATTGCTAAAACCCCAGTGTTGGGTCTCTCCCCCCACTGTGGAACGATCAGGGCTGGCTTTCAATGGCATGCGTCCAGGGGAGAACTTTAAAGCCATGCGTAGCGCGACACAGAGGCCTCTGCAAATCCCTGGGTACCACCCAGTCTCTACTAATCCAACCTCCCAACCACCACGTCAATCCAACGCACGTTGGACAGGACGGGGAGAACACGCTGAGCTTGACTTTGTTTCCAGATGGCCCTCGCTACCATTTCAGCTCCCGTTCACTTCCTGACAGACTTCCTAAGAAGGGAATATCGAGGGTGTTTCACAAAGTTCCTATGTTCCCCGCTGTGGCATACTTCTGCCCACTGCTACAGTGACCCGTAGCGGGTTGTTGCCCACCCGTAGCGGGTTGTTGCCCACCCGTAGCGGGTTGTTGCTCACCTGTAGCGGGTTGTTGCCCACCTGTAGCGGGTTGTTGCTGTGAACTCAGTTGGAGTTCAGTTGGAGTACTTTTGTTACTTTGAATCCTCTATTCAGAGCAACTTCAATGGAGTCATCTTACTGCAGCAAATTCTATTCATAAAGCCAGGTGTTGCATACAGATTGGACTACAGTATGTATTAATACTCAACAGTGAACATACCGGCATCAAAAATTGACAGTGTTCTGATTCTCCATGCTTCTCCTGAAGTGTGCACTCGTTCACTCGCCTTTACACCAGTCCATTCCCTTTCAATCAATGAGGTATAGTGTACAAGTGCACACTTTGGGAGAAGGGTAGCAGACTGGAGTCCAACAAAAACCTCTCATTACACATCCCGTTGTTATATCTACTCTTATAATTTTGACCAAATAAGCTTGGAAAGAGGATACGATACAAACAAATGTAAACTTTAGTATGGCCACCTTATCAGTTGCCTCCAAAAATGATGTGGCCCAGTTGTGTTTCAATTTGACAGATTGTGACGCAATCCCCTTTCCATGCAAAATGCGCCAACATTTCAAACGCTCCATCTTCGGATGTCAAGGCCCTAGCTAATAGCAGGAGCGGGGGATTCCAGGCACAGCAACAAGTCCAAAGGGTATGAGAAGGAACCAAAACAGGCCTGCCGTCTCCACTCTATCTTGCACTGCTGCTTCCATAGGCCAGATATGATCAGGAAAGAGAGGGAGTAGAGCGGTGTGTGAAAAAGAGGGTCTGGAGGAGAAGAGAGGAGGAGAGGTGAAGAGAGGACAGGAGAGCAGAGCAGAGAGTGGCTAGAAGAGGAGAGAGATTGCCAGGCCAGAAAACGCACCTTTGGAGCACGCCACGCAAGCTGGAGCATTTTACAATAACCCAGGACATTCCAAGTAATTAGCCAAGAATTTCTTACATGTGGCTCTCTCTGACGTCAATCATGTACTTTCCAAGATTTCCCTTCTTTTTTTTTTGTTTTGCAAATGGCATTGCGTAACGCTGCTTTTGTGAGCTGCTCTTGGCATGGGTGTTACATTGGTTCAGGGGGGTGGGCCATGGTGGGAGCTCCCACAGTGGGTGGGGGGGGGCACACTGACCTCAATCTAACTGACCATTTCATTTAAGAGGCTGGTGTGTGTGTGTGTGTGTGTGTAGACTCTTGGTGGGTCACTTTAACATGAGAGATACTGTACATGACATGCCCAAACATACATTTTTACATTTTAGTCTTTTACATTTTAGTCATTTAGCAGACGCTCTTATCCAGAGCGACTTACAGTAGAGTGCATACATTTTATTACATTTTTACATACTGAGACAAGGATATCCCTACCGGCCAAGAGCAGACGCTCTTATCCATAGCGACTTACAGTAGAGTGCATACATTTTATTACATTTTTTTATATTTTTTTTTACATACTGAGACAAGGATATCCCTACCGGCCAAACCCTCCCTAACCCGGACGACGCTATGCCAATTGTGCGTCGCCCCACGGATCTCTCGGTTGCGGCCGGCTGCGACAGAGCCTGGGCGCGAACCCAGCCCAGCCTGGGCGCGAACCCAGAGACTCTGGTGGCGCAGCTAGCACTGCGATGCAGTGCCCTAGACCACTGCGCCACCCGGGAGTGGTGAATTGTCATGAATTTCATACCTCCTCTGTGAAATTCATGACAAGCTCTTATCCTTGGGGAATTCGGTAAAAACAAATAACTKGGCACAAACACAACGGAAGTTACAGAGGTTCAAATAGATCCCGATTGAACATTTAGACTGTGTCATGCTATTGACCTACAGTGTGCGCCTCGGGGGTTTTCAAATGGATGTGTCATAATTAGGGTTACGAAGGGTGGGAAATTTTCCATGGGAAGTTAAACCCTGAAATTTGGAGAATTTTGCTTAAATTGATTTWAAAAAATGTCAGCTTATAACAGTGAATCTTTTTTTTGTGGGATACACATGAGGTAATTATAGGTTTTGTGGCATATTTTGGTTAAACTATCCCCAATTCAATGGAGTTGCAACCCATCACATGTGCAGTGCACTCTTCCATCACATCAACAGCTGATTCTCAAGATTTTGCACACTAATGAGATGCTATTGAGCTCACACTACTACAAAGTCTGAGCCAAGGACTACATGCTTTCTGGTAAGTTTTGATTACAATACTGGGTGGGGTGAATAGATTGTATATGACATACATTATTTTTTGATAACTAGTAAATGGTAGCCTATAGCAAAGCGTGTTTAAATAATTTCTAACTTGCTATTTTCTGCTAGTTAGTTTTTGCTACCATGTGAGTTTGAGCGTGCTAACTGAGGAGTGTTAATTCACCTGTTGCCATACATGTTTCATTTAAAAAATATATCTTACAAAGGAGTTGTTTAATCTAACTGCTTAACTATTTATCTGTACATGGAATTGTATTTGTTGTTTTTTACAGATTATTTTCTAATCTTTACAGGAAAATGCCACAGGCACTATCTGATGTGTGGAGACGTTTCACTGCAGCTAATAAAGTTGGGGTGGCAGCGTAGCCTAGTGGTTAGAGCGTTGGACTAGTAACCGAAAGGTTGCAAGATCAAATCCCCGAGCTGACAAGGTACAAATCTATCGTTCTGCCCCTGGACAAGGCAGTTAACCCACTGTTCCTAGGCAGTCATTGAAAATAAGAATTTGTTCTTAACTGACTTGTCTAGTTAAATAAAGGTTTAAAAAAGAAGGGAAAAAAGGAAAAGCTGTGTACATTTGCAAAATCATGTGAAGAATGCAACAAAGATGCAGTATCATCTGGCCAAGTGCATAAAGTTCCCTCATCGCTCACACCAATCAACCTCTGACAAAAGTCCCTCTGCTTCTATTTGAGGTGAAAATGATGAATCAGATAAACAGCTCATGGTCCTCCTGGAATCAGAAGGTTTTTTACTTAATGGAGGAACGTAGTCAGAGAAATGCTGATGAATGTCTTGCTCAAGATTTGTATGCAACTGGTTCACCTCTGATGCTCACAGGCAATGTGTATTGGAAGAGATGTCTGAATGTTCTTCGCCCAGCATACACCCCCTCCAACCAGACATGCMTTATCTACTCATTTGCTGGATGCAGAGTTCAATAGAGTTCAAGTGAAGGTCAAGCAAATCATAGAGAAAGCAGACTGTATTGCATCATCACTGATGGGTGGTTGAATGTTCGTGGGCAAGGAATAATTAACTACATCATCTCCACCCCTCAACCAGTATTCTACAAGAGCACAGACACAAGGGACAACAGACACGCCGGTCTCTACATTGCAAATGAGCTGAAGGCAGTGTCATGACGTTGCCCTCTTTGGGTACAGCGAGCACCATCCCCCTCTCTCTGTCTCCTACACTCAGGCTGGTGCGACCTCAGGTCGTAAATTCCTGGAGGAGATTATCTCCTCATGGCCACAGTATAGAGAGAGATTGAGTTTTCATAGAGAGAACAAAGGAATTTCTTCCACCTCACAGAACTGGAGGTCCGAACAGTTTTTATGTTCTGGAGAACGTATAAAAGATTGGTGAAGAATCCAGCTATGAACTGGTCCGTTTGGTACAATTTTGTGAAACTCATGGAAGCCAATACGGCCACATTACCATAACGCTGTTTATACAATAGCCTCAGATATGAGGCTTACATATAATTGTTGTATAAGATGAATGAGTGAGGATGATCCTGTTTGTGAAATTGTGTAATGTGATATTGGACTGTTTAATGAAGGTAACTCCAATTCCCTTTGGAGTTTAACTAAATCAGAGGACCGCCCATGAGCACAGTTATGGTCTTTCGTCCTGGGACAGGCCCTTTTCTGCTCTTCCGAATAAAACCCCCACCCGGGTTTTCTATCAGCAGACCAGCTTACCTCGATAACGAGAGGGCCAAGGTTTGAGAGGAGACCGAGCTTACTTCAATTACGAGATGGCTAAAGGTTGCAGACCGATACCGACAGAATAAGAACAAGTCTTTAATATTAATTACTAGTCTGCAGCTAGGAATTCGGTATCATTGAACGTGAAGACCGACAACCGCCGAAACATCTATTCTATAACAACATGAATGAATGTCACTCTGAACCATCCATTCTAACCAGGACAGAGAGAGAGCGGACAAACTCTCCAACAGAAACAAACTTTTCAACAGAGATCCCCACGACACACTGAGCGTAAATATATATATTGATTGCAATTGTTCCCGAATGAGTGAGCGTTCATGTGCAAAGGATTAGCATTTCAATTGTTAGAATTATCACTCTGTCTAACAAGCRGCCATACCGGTTTAACKCACTAGGGCACACCCCCCTATAATTTCTTTGTAAACATATCTTGTTTGTGTGATGCATTTCTGTGAATTACTTAGTTAGTAAATAAATTATTTTAAGACAATTGATGTATGGATGACTCATAGTGAAGACTGGGTTCGTGCAGATAACCAGCAATTTACGACGTTTGGAATGAGACTAACGTGAGGTAAAATAATATTTCATTAATCAGAAGACTAATTGATCAGATATTAAAATATCTGAAAGTTATATCAGGAAAATTATAACTTTGTAATCTGAATATTTTCCTTGGTGCTCCGACTTCCTAGTTAATTACAGTTACATGATTAATCAGTTTAATCGCGTAATAATAATTATAGAGAGTTATTTGATAGAGATAAGTCTTCAGTTTTAATGATGCCAAAGACACGACAGCAGTCATCAATGACCTTGGACCACAGAAGATATTTGCACTGGTGACAGACAATGCTGCGAACATGAAGGCTGCTTGGTCTAAAGTGGAGGAGTCCTACCCTCACATCACACCCATTGGCTGTGCTGCTCATGCATTGAATCTGCTCCTCAAGGACATCATGGCACTGAAAACAAAGGATACACTCTACAAGAGAGCCAAGGAAATGGTTAGGTATGTGAAGGGTCATCAAGTTATAGCAGCAATCTACCTCACCAAGCAAAGTGAGAAGAATAAGAGCACCACATTGAAGCTGTTCAGCAACACACGTTGGGTGCCAATATGGACAGCCCCATCAAGAGGATCCTCCTGGATGATGTATTTTGGGAGAGAGTGGTAAGCAGCCTGAAACTCCTGAAAACTATAGCAGTAGCCATTGCACGGATTGAGGGAGACAATGCCATCCTGTCTGATGTTCAGACTCTGCTTGCAGATGTAGGAGAAGAAATCTGTACTGCCCTGCTCACTTCACTGGTGCTCCAAGCAGAGGAAACTGCAGTTCTGAAATACATCAATACGCGTGAAGACTTCTGCCTGAAGCCCATACACACCGCAGCGTACATGTTGGACCCCAAGTATGCTGGCAAGAGCATCCTGTCTGGTGCAGAGATCAAAAAGGCCTATGGTGTCATCACTACCGTGTCTCGCCACCTTMGCCTGGATGAGGGCAAGGTTCTAGGCAGTCTGGCAAAGTACACTTCCAAGCAAGGGCTTTGGGATGGAGATGCAATATGGCAGTCGTGCCAACATATCTCATCAGCCACCTGGTGGAAGGGACTTTGTGGATCTGAGGCTCTTTCCCCTGTTGCCTCCATCATCCTCCAAATCCCACCAACATCAGCCGCCTCAGAGCGCAACTGGTCCTTGTTTGGGAACACACACACCGAAGCACACAACAGGCCGACCAATACAAGGGTTGAAAAATTGGTGGACATCCGGGCAAATTTGAGGCTTTTTGAGCCTGACAACGATCCATCCTCAACAAGGTTGGAAAGTGACAGGGAAGATGAGGCCGCAGAGTCTGATGTTCAAGAGGTGTACATTGAGGTGGTCCAGGGAGAAGACATGGAAGCCTGAGAGGAAGACAACCAAAACTTTTGTTTCTAGACTATCATTTTACAGATGTATGTTGAAAATGTTTTAGGGAGATGCGATGGATCATTGGGGATCAATATGCCCTTTCTTTGGTTGTTCAGTGAAATCATCCAATGTGAAGAGTCAACTCATTTAATTAAAGTTTAATTCGTAACTAAAGAAAACAATTATTGGAAGGATTTAATCATTTGCAATTATGTCGACATATGATAAGGTAAAGGGTTTATGTTTCTGTCTCCATATGATATGGTAAATATATCCAATGCAAAAAACATTTAAATGGTTTTAATAATTGTTTGCATGTATTTCCGTTAATGCCCATATATTCCCGTTAATTCCCACGGAAGGTTTCCACCTCTCAATATTCCCCAAAATGTGCAACCCTAGTCATAATACGTAGCCTAGGTGTGGAGGGTGGAAACGGAGGCAATAAAACAATGATCTGTGTGTCGGACGGTAGCGGCGAGAAGCGAGTGGGAGGGTTTGCTCTATTGCTCTCAGGCTCTAGTGCTGATGTCATGTAAACCAGGAAGGGGGATWATCAGTAATCACACTCACTCACTCAGGTTTTAGGGAGAGTTTGCAGAGGATTACTTCCCCATCTGATGCCGAGTGGATTGCTGCGTTATCATTATGATTAAATTCCTTATGCAGGCTTGTGTATGTGCGCCTGCTTCTTTCACTGCTTGGGAGGAAAAAGGATGGGGCAGGTTCACAGGCAGAGAAAGATTGTTGGCATGAATAACGGCACATGTACCGTAGCACATCTAGCCGATTCGATAAGGACAGGGTAAAGACACTTTATTTGACAGTGTCACTATGACATGGACATGACAGTGTCATAAACATAAATGAAACTGTRAATCATGTGAACTTGAGTACACCCGAAAACTGTTAAAATGGTCCTTAAGTAACYACATTTCAACTCCAGTGGGTCTAAAACTTTGCTTTAGCCGAGCTCATTTCACATCATAAAAAGGATGTCATTGACTTTTGTACCATTTGTGAACCAACATTTTAAATTTACTCCCTCACTTCATTCAAAACGTACATAAACTCAAAAACGTACATCAAAACGTACATTAAAAAAAAGAAACGTCCTCTCACTGTCAACTGTGTTCATTTTCAGCAAACTTAACGTGTCAATTTGTAAGTCGCTCTGGATAAGAGCGTCTGCTAAATGACTTAAATGTAAATGTAAATGTAAATATGTGCATGAACATAACTCGATTCAACAACTTAGACATAAACTGGACAAGTTCCACAGACATGTGACTAACAGAAATTGAAAAATGTGTCTCTGAACAAACGGGGGGGTCAAAATCAAAAGTAACAGTCAGTATCTGGTGTGGCCACCAGCTGCATTAAGTACTGCAGTGCATCTCCTCCTCATGGACTGCACCAGATTTGTCAGTTCTTGCTGTGAGATGTTACCCCACTCTCCACCAAGGCAGCTGCAAGTTCCAGAATTTATGGGGGGGAATGGCCCTAGCCCTCACCCTCCGATCCAACAGGTCCCAGATGTGCTCAATGGGATTGAGATTGGGCTCTTCGCCGGCCATGGCAGAACACTGACATTCCTGTCTGCAGGAAATCAGCCACAGAATGAGCAGTATGCTGGTGGCATTGTCATGCTGGAGGTCATGTCAGGATGAGCATGCAGAGGAAGGGTACCACAAGGATGTCTTCCCTGCAATGCACAGCGTTGAGATTGCCTGCATGACACCGCCCCAGACCATGACGGACCCTCCAGCTCCAAATCGATCCTGCTCCAGAGTACAGGACTCGGTGTAACGCTCATTCCTTCGACGATAAATGCGAATCCGACCATCACCCCRGGTGACCACGACTCGTCAGTGAAGAGCACTTTTTGCCAGTTCTGTCTGGTCCAGCGACGATGGGTTTGTGTCCATAGGCGACGTTGTTGCCTGTGATGTCTGGTGAGGACCTGCCTTACAACAGGCCCACAAGCCCTCAATCCAGCCTCTCTCAGCCTATTGCAGACAGTCTGAGCACTGATGGAGGGATTGTGCGTTCCTGGTGTAACACGGGCAGTTGTTGTTGCCATCCTGTACCTGTCCCGCAGCTGTGATGTTCGGATGTACCGATCCTGTGCAAGTGTTGTTACACATAGTCTGCCACTGCGAGGACGATCAGCTGTCCCTCCTGTCTACCTGTAGCGCTGTCTTCGGCATCTCACAGTACAGACATTGCAACTTATTGCCCTGGCCACATCTGCAGTCCTCATGCCTCCTTGCAGCATGCCTAAGGCACGTTCACACAGATGAGCAGGGACCCTGGGCATCTTTCTTTTGGTGTTTGTCAGAGTCAGTAGAAAGACCTCTTTAGTGTCCCCTAAGTTTTCATAACTGTGACCTTAATTGCCTACCGTCTGTAAGCTTTAAGAGTCTTAACGACCGTTCCACAAGTGCATGTTCATTAATTATTTATGGTTGACTGAACAAGCATGGGAAACAGTGTTTAAACCCTTTACAATGAAGATCTGTGAAGTTATTTGGATTTTTACGAATTATCTTTGAAAGACAGGGTCCTGAAAAAGGGACGTTTCTTTTTTTGCTGAGTTTATATTTACTCGGCAATGGCTCAGTTTACTGTGTTGATTCTGAATCATACTTATTGTTCTCACTCTGGAGTTGCAGAAGAGTGATTGCCAGAGTGGGGAGCTGGTTTACGTGTTTGCTCTCCCTCGTATAGATGTGCTCAGAGCAGGATTGGCTGGATTTCTGCTTGAGCCCCATTTGTTGATGCATATATCCCATGCCATCTGATGTCAACAAGCTATTCAGACGATTTAATCCACTTGTGTGAATAGACGTAAGTCCTCCAAATCGCGATTGTCATTGGCACTGCTTAGAAAGAAAGCCACCAGACGGCCAGATGAGTTGGTTTAACAGTACAATGACACGGTCAACATTTCGAATCCTTGTGCGTCACAGGAGCACGACGTAAAATATATATTTAGGAAAACAAACATTTCTTAGATCTTCTCCTGAGTGCAATGACYAAGAGATTGTCCAAAATCCACTCTCCACCGGTAGGAAAGGTGTTACCGTTAAACCACCCAATTATTTTTTTTAAACCAACGGTAATGTCTCAGCCTTCATTTGCAAACCAGTTTCTCCTCCTAAAGCTGAACCTCATATGGCTGAACCCAGTGAGGAGGGGGGAATGTGGAAATGATAGGGCTGTCACGATTAGCTCTCTGACAAGCAGGACCATAGCCATTAACATCATGGAGGAGATGCTTTAATTATAAGAGTTGCTTTATGAAACGGAGCCTTTCCTCGCTGGAGAACTCAAACCGGTAATTATGGCAGATATCGGGTGTTATAAACACAGGGTGAAACAGGTAGGACATCTCTTGGATTCTCTCATATTTTAATGTTGTCTCAGTGTAGGCATTCTAACTAAGAGGTTCACATTATCATGATGTTGAGGAGTCAGCCGTAAGACTACAGCAAGGTGCTCCCAACTAGGCCCTCAATAACTAGTTGGTTCTCATCTAGTCTTGACGCAATTCCTTGCATCCTCTCCCCTCACCTCCTTCTCAARTGCATCCAAGGTCCSTCCACTCTGACCTTCTTCTCCAGGTTGCGTATAACCAAGCAAAGATTAATTGCGAAATAGGCTAGCCTTAGGGACCAGAGCAGTATTCAAAAAGCTTCCCAGAGTAGGAGCGCTGATCTAGGTTCAGGTCTTCGCTGTCCGTGTTGTCCTATTCATTGTGATCTACAAGATAAAATCTGATCCTAAATCAGCACTATGACTATGTGCTAGCTGGGGGTCAGCCACAATTCGAAGAGCCATTCAAGCAGCCTGTCGTAACAACAAGGCATACTGAGACATTGTATTTGAACCGTCAAAYCCCTAATCAATGCTCCTGGTTAGCACTGAAGACACACCACCTGGGCTCACACAAAACAAAAAGAACAACGGGAGCAAAGTGAGAGAGCCTCGCTTCATGTGATTCGCTCGCTTCKTACGCCAATTAAAATCTGCACGCTTGCGTGCATGCTCCGAAGCCAACGCTCCAAAGAGCCTAGAATGGCTTGTTTGTTTACTGCGACCCCATTGACAAAAAGGGGCTTGATCYTAGCAAGCTCAGGGTCAGAGTCTTRTCTTAAATCTTCTTTCTCCCAGCAAAGAGTTTAGTCTTGCTTTCCCAAGGTATGGAGAGGGAACCTGGAAGGGACCGTGCCTAAACTGGAGGTAGTGGCCATCCTCATGGGACAACTCTGAGAGGAGGTAGAGGAGGGACCAGAAGTAAAGACCAGAAACATGGCTCCACATAGAAACGAACACACACACATGCGCACGCACACCCACACCCAGACTCCCACAAACACCAATTGGTACACACATGCACACGCGCACACACAATATTTGCTTTACATTCCCTTCAGAGCCTGAGGTTTTAGACCCAATATGACCGCTTCTCCGCCCCGCTTGACGTCAATGGGGGCAGAGGGGCCAGGCGATTACACAGTGTAAGCGGCGTAAACCAGGGATGATTGTTTACGCAGGTCATCACCATTGTCGTTATTATCAAGGCATTACTTTATTAGATAATGGAAGGGTCTTGATCCTCCATGGATGTAATAGTGTAGTAAAATGACGCTGGTGATATGATCTTACAGATTAGATCATTCCCTGATTCCCTTGGTGTTTCTTTGGGGAGCATGGCTTTGGATTTCTCTAATCCATTCTTTTACATTTTAGTCATTTAGCAGACACTCTTATCCAGAGTGTCTTACTGGAGCAATTAGGGTTAAGTGCCTTGTTCAAGGGCACAGACATATTTTTCACCTAATCGGCTTGGGAATTTGAACCAGAGACCTTTTGGTTTCMGGCCCAATGCTCTCTTTTGGTCCATGGCACATGGCCTCTTCTGGCCAACACAAGCTAAACACATGACTATGAAAACATGCGAATGACACGCAACTCAACCCAATCGCAACAGCTTTTTAAAAATGTTTTCCCCACCACATCATGAGTAACAAAAACAAAAGTGAGTCCCTTGTGCCAAGCACAATGCTGCGTTACTCTGTCGACTTCAGAGGGGGTCTGCTGTGTTCGGTTGACAGCTGCTATAGCGTGGAGGGTTAGTGAGATGCTGGGCTGATGAAACACATGGAAGGGGACTCTATTAGTGTGGTGACTATGGTCAGATCAGTGAGGGGGAGGCTCAACAGTCGCCCTCTTTGTGCATCTGAGCACATGTATGAGTGTGTGTATTTGTGTGAGAGAGAGACGGAGAAAGCCTTGTGTGTCTATAAATATCTGCATTTCACCCCCCAATGCTCTGGCAACCAGGGTAGCTCTCAGCACGCCCTCTCTTGSRCCKCCCCCCCCCCCCCTTCTCTCTCCAGTCCACCCGCACTTAACCCTTTCAGGCCTGGTCCGCTCCCACACAAAAAGGCTATACCACAATGGTGAAGTTGTTATAGGTTAATCCTGAAGGAAGGAAGAAGAGGGGATGGTTTATAGCGCTAATGGTTGGTGGCCAATGGGGATGGATAATAAGGTAAACTACATGACCAAAAGAATGTGGACACTTACTCGTCGAACATTCATTCCAAAAGCATGGGCATTAATATGGAGTTGGTCCCCCCCTRGCTGCCAAAACAGCCTCCACTCTTCTGGGAAGGCTTTCCACCAGATGTTGGAACATTGCTGCGGGGACTTGCTTCCATTCAGACACAAGAGCATTAGTGATGTCGGGCACTGATGTTGGGCAATTAGGCCTGGCTCGCAGTCGGCGCTCCAATTCAGCCCAAAGGTGTTTGATCGGGTTGAGGTCAGGACTCTGTGCAGGCCAGTCAAGTTCTTCCACACCGATCTTGACAAACCATTTCTACATTGACCTCGCTTCGTGCACAGGGTCATTGTCATGCTGAAACAGCAAAGGGCCTTCCCCAACTGTTGCCACGAAGTTGGAACCACAGAATGTCATTGGATGCTGTAGCGTTAAGATTTCCTTTCACTAGAACTAAGGGGCTTTGCCCGAACCATGAAACAAACTGACCCAGACCATTATTCCTCCTCCACCAAAATGTACAGTTGGCATTATGCATTCGGGCAGGTAATGTTTTCCTGGCATCCGCCAAACCCAGATTCGTCCATCGGACTGCCAGATGGTGAAGTGTAATTCATCACCCCAGAGAATGCGTTTCCACTGCTCCAGAGTCAAATGGCGGCGAGCTTTACACCACTCCAGCCGACGCTCGGCATACCACATGGTGATCTTAGGCTTGTGTGCCTCTGCTCAGCCATCGAAACCCATTTCATGAAGCTCCCGACGAAGAGTTCTTGTGCTGACGTTGCTTCCAGAGGCAGTTTGGAACTCGGTAGTGGGTTCTACAACTGAGGACAGATTATTTTTACACACTACGCGCTTCAGCACTCAGACGGTGCCACGTTGAAAGTCCCTGACTTCTTCAGTAAGGCCATTCTACTGCCAATGTTCGTCTATGGCGATTGCATGGCTTTGTGCTCGATTTTATACACCTGMTACCAACGGGTGTGGCTGAAATAGCCGAATCCACTAATGTGAAGGGGTGTCCACATACTTTAATGCATAACGCATGAGAGGTTAACACATGCCAGTTCTAAACATAGCTTAATTTGACCCCCCAAAAAACTGTGATTCCTGTGCTTTTAAAGCTCATGAGAGTTTGGAATATATGTCAACATGTGCATGTTAAAGTGATTGGGAGAAAGAGAGACTGAAAGACAGAGAGCAATGAACTCAAAGAACTCAATTTCTCCTTCAGTCGTTCATTCATCAACCCGCTGCTTGAGAACCCTATGCTGTCCCCAGAGCGTTGGCACGACGTTAGCGGACCTGCAGTCTCCCCAAAGCGACATTTCTCATTAGCCGGCGCTACCCCCGCTAGCTCATTAATCTGGCTAGCGGCTAACGGGCTGCAGCAGCATCGCAGGCGAAACGAGAGAGTGGGCGGATGACAAATCTCCCCTCCACTCGCCCGGCACAACATACAGGTTGTTGCCTCTCACACAACCCGGGCCGTGTTCAGTGGGGCGCACATCGTACGTAAAATGCAATTGAACAAAATTCTGCTTTGATAAGTTACGGTAGTACCTGCCCGTTTTACATTGTCAAAACACTTTATGTAGTTGTTCTTATCTCAGAAGTGCCTGAGACAAGCTTATTCTCAAAAGTTCACAAAATGCCAAATCACAGTGAGATCGTTATCTCAATGGGTTTATGAGTGACAGGCCAATTACCCAATGGGGAACAGATGGGAGGGGTCATGGTAGGGTTGTTCTCTGACTAGGCGGGACTTTAAGCTAGCGGCCAACCATCAAAAACGGCTTAAGTTTTTGAGATGCTCCTACAGAAGTTATAACGAAGCACAACCATGTTTTTACATATCTCTACGGTCTCCCATATATGAAAGGGATGGTTGTGTAAAACTATTTAACTACAAAAGTGGTTGAATTGATATATATTGCAAGCTCTGATATTGCTCAAATGTGGAATACAAGTAGTCAGTTGTCTGCCATACATACACAAACAAACGTTAGGCTCTCTTAATGCATCTTAGAAATACAGACCTGTAAACAGATACAATAGGAGGAAATATCAATATTTATGATAAGCTTGACTTTTTGGTAGCTGTTCAATAAACAACTTTCTAAGTCAAATTTGCTCTCATTCAGTGCTGTATGGTCCTGCCTGTCAAAAACGCATAATTACACGTTTTTTTMAATGTTGTGGCTATTGTAATCGTCTAAGGCAAGAGCACTCAAACACTGAAAACCGTAATTTTTTCTAGTCCGCTGGCTCACTGCATTTGTGTTGCACATTGGGATGATCCGGTGCACTCTTATCCTGATCAGGTTGAGCTGGCAAATTGATTCTTCCAGACAATCATGTCCACAATCCTGGCAGTCTGCCCTGGAGTTGCCTTATATGTTGACTTCAAATCAAATCAAATCAAATGTTATTAGTCACACGCGCCGAATACAATAGTTGTAGACCTTACAGTGAAATGCTTACTTATGAGCCCCTAACCAACAGTGCAGTTTCAAAAAATACGGAAAAGAATAAGAGATAAAAGTAACAAGTAATTATGAGGAGCAGTAAAAAAATATATATATATATACGGGGGGGTGCCGTTACAGCGTCAACGTGCAGGGGCACCGGTTCGTTGAGGTAGTATGAACATGTAGGTAGAGTTAATTTAAATGACTATGCATAGATGACAACAGAGAGTGGCAGTGGTGTGGAGAGGGGGGGGGGGGGCAATGTGAATAGTCTAGGTAGCCATTTGACTAGATGTTCAGGAGTCTTATGGCTTGGGGGTAAAAGCTGTTTAGAAGCCTCTTGGACCTAGACTTAGCGCTCCGGTACCGCTTGCCGTGTGGTAGCAGGGTGGCTGGAGTCTGACAATTTTCAGGGCCTTCCTCTGACACCGCCTGGTATAGAGATCCTGGATGGCAGGAAGAAAAGAATATAGATGAAAACTCTCTCGGTAGGTAATATGGTCTGCAGCTTATCATGAGAAACTCTACCTCAGGCGAGCAATGGCTCCAGACTTCCTTAGATATCGTGCACCAGCTGTCGTTTACAAAAATACATAGACCGCCGCCCCTTGTCTTACCAGACTCCGCTGTTCTATCCTACCGGTACATCGTATAACCAGCCAGCTGTATGTTGATATCGTCGTTGTTCAGCCACGACTCCGTGAAGCATAAGATGTTACAGTTTTTAATGTCCCGTTGGTAGTTTAATCTTCCCAATAACTTGCCCATTTTATTGTCCAAAGATTGCATGTTTGTGAGCAGAATTGAGGGGAGTGGTGTTTTATTCGTTCACCTCCTACTCCTCAGAAGGCAGCCCGCCCTCCGGCCTCTCTTTCTCCGCCTCCTCTTCACGCAGATCACCGGGGTCGGGGCCTGTTCCCGAGGGAGCCGTATATCCTCCGCCTCAGGCTCGTCAGAGTCGTGGAAGAAAAAGGATTCTGCTAGTCCCTGGTGAGTAATCGCAGTCCTGATGTTTAGAAGTTATTTTCGGTCATAAGAGATGGTAGCAGCAACATTATGTACAAAAATAAGTTACAAACAACGCAGATTAACAAACAAAAAAACACAATTTGTTGGGGGCAGGTAAAACATCTGCCTTCTGCTCCGGCGCCATCTTGCATCATGACTTGGTGACATTATGGGGTATGAGGAGGATGCAACCATGACAAGCTCATAAGGCAGGTGTTCACTACAATGAACCAACACAACCTGACATTCATTGACAAGAAATGCAGAAGAAATGCATCAACATAGGCCTTCACATCATAGAAAGTGGACCTCTCCAATGTCAATGCCATCCTGAATCTCCCAGAGCTGTCCTGGATAGACCCGCTCAAACATCAGTTCTCCCCTCAGGCAGCTACTACAGACAGAGACATCATAGAACTGGGCTGCCACATGTCAGGAGGACATTCAACAGCCAAAATGCCATCTGGAAATTGCCATACCTATTTTGCTACCAACCATAGCTGGCCAGCACATGTGACACCTGAACTGGACTCGTATATGAAGAATGAGCTCTCATGCTGGGGTGATTCATGCATGGGTCTTGGAAACTGTGCAGTAATCCCAACATCCCATCAAGGACATATGCCATTTATGTCAAACAAGAGGCACCTTACGATGGTAAAACCTGCTGTATGTGATTATTTATGGTGGTTGGATTGACTGTGAGAGTGGTCTTTGTGCACAGTGATTGATCAGCTCAGCCTCCTCTGCAACCCTTTAACCMTCCATCAAAGCCCAGGGATCATCTTCAAATGTATGTGTGTGGAGCTGTGTTATGTCCCTCACAACCAACGCTTCTTAGTCATAGCCTATAACCTAGCTACACTCTAACCTCTCCAAGTAAGCTGAGGTCAGCCCTCATAGGTTCTATCACTTTCCACATCTACTGCTGGGCGTGGCCCAGTCTGTAATTAATGCCAACCGCCCACAGTTAATATCTTCCAAATTACTATCCTACCCGACTTCCAAAGGAATATCAAAAAATATGTTGGATGTGACCTGCTGGATTTTCTGCCATATTCAACATAAAAAACTCCACACACAGGCCAATTGGGCCTCTAAAGGCAAGTCTGTGTGGGACAGCATTTTCACAGATTTTCCGTCACAATCAGACAACCAAACATTTCACTACTGGAGTATTCCCAGCATCATTTAGGCTGGGATAACATGCAGTTAATCAATGGGTCTCATTGGCATGCAAGCTGCATCTGCTCACTGCCTATAAAGACCTGTAGAAATTGAAACGGATCACCCCACAGCCTAAAAACCCCACCAGTCATACAGGAAGGATACTGTGTAAGCTGGTCAGGCCCCAGAACTACAASRACCACTAGTAAGTTAACGGTGATGACCGCTATCAGTGGCTAACTCGGACATCAGCCAGCCTCAGCCCGGTCAATTCCTGCCAGTCTGCACAGTACGATATCAACCCAGAGCATATCGGAATGTATTTCTCTACCTCATCTCCGGATTCCTACCACAAGATCTGAAACTTTACAACGGATCATCGCAGCTAGCTAGCTGCTATCCGAGTAGCTACTCCTGGCTAATGTCTCTGTCCCGAAGCAAGCACCAGATAGCCAGGAGCTAGCCTCGAGCTAGGCCCATCTCCCGGCTAGCTGAAGAGGTCCATCAGCCAATTCTTGGGCTACAATACCTATTTTTCCTATTGGACTGGACCCTTTTACTGCCGACACGGAGCACCGTCGATCCATCACGACTGGTCTGCCGACGTAACCGTCCGAGAAGGTTTCAACAGGCTCTTCTGTTGCGACGTCCCGAGAAGGCCCATCTACTAGCCTGCTAGCCCCGGCCTGCCAGCTGTCTGAATCGCCATGTCTCCAGCTCGCCTAGCTACTCACTGGACCCTATGATCACTAGGCTACACATGCCTCTTCCTAATGTCAATATGCCTTGTCTATTTCTGTTTTGTTAGTGATTATTGTTCCACCACCCACACATGCAGTGACCTCACCTGGCTTAAATGGTGCCTCTAGAGACAAAACCTCTCTATCGTCACTCAATGCCTAGGTTTACCTCCACTGTATTCACATCCTACCATACCCTTGTCTGTACATTATGCCTTGAATCTATTCTTCCACGCCCAGAAATCTGCTCCTTTTACTCTCTGTTCCGAACGCACTAGACAACCAGTTCTTATAGCCTTTAGCCGTACCCTTAACCTACTCCTCCTCTGTTCCTCTGATGATGTAGAGGTTAACCCAGGCCCTGCAGCACCTAGCTCCANTGATGTAGAGGTTAACCCAGGCCCTGCAGCACCTAGCTCCACTCCCATTCCCCAGGTGCTCTCATTTGTTGACTTCTGTAACCGTAAAAGCCTTGGATTCATGCATGTTAACATCAGAAGCCTCCTCCCTAAGTTTGTTTTATCCATTGCTTTAGCACACTCCGCCAACCCGAATGTCCTAGCTGTGTCTGAATCCTGGCTTAGGAAGGCCACCAAAAATCCTGAAATTTCCATCCCTATCTATAACATTTTCCGTCAAGATATAACTGCCAAAGAGGGCGGAGTTGCAATCTACTGCAGCGACAGCTTGCAGAGTTCAATCATACTATCCAGGTCTATGCCCAAACAATTCGAGCTTCTCCTTTTAAAAATCCACCTTTCCAGAAACAAGTCTCTCACCATTGCTGCTTGTTATAGACCCCCTTCAGCCCCCCAGCTGTGCCCTGGACACCATATGTGAATTGATTGCACCCATCTATCTTCAGAGTTAATACTGTTAGGTGACCTAAACTGGGACATGCTTAACACCCCGGCCGTCCTACAATCTAAGCTAGATGCCCTCAATCTCACACAAAATATCAAGGAGCCTACCAGGTACAACCCTAAATCCGTATACATGTGCACCATCATAGATATCATCCTGACCAAATTGCCCTCTAAATACACCTCTGCTGTCTTCAACCAGGAACTCGGCGATCATTGCCTCCGTGAGTWATGGGTCCACGGTCAAACGACCACCCCTCATCACTGTCAAACGCTCCCTAAAACACTCAGCGAGCAGGCCTTTCTAATCGATCTGGCCCGGGTATCCTGGAAGGATATTGACCTCATCCTGTCAGTAGAGGATGCCTGGTTGCTCTTTAAAAGTGCTTTCCTCGCCATCTTAAATAAGCATGCCCCTTTCAAAAAATGTAGAACTAAGAATAGATATAGCCCTTGGTTCACCACCAGACTTGACTGCCCTTGACCAGCACAAAAACATCCTGTGGCGTTCTGCATTAGCATCGAATAGCCCCCGCGATATGCAACTTTTCAGGGAAGACAGGAACCAATATACTCAGTCAGTTAGGAAAGCAAAGGCTAGCTTTTTCAAACTGAAATTTGCATCCTGTAGCACTAATTCCAAAAAGTTTTGGGACACTGTAAAGTCCATGGAGAATAAGAGCACCTCCTCCCAGCTGTCCACTGCACTGAGGATAGGAAACAGTGTCACAACCGATAAATCTACGATAATCGATCATTTCAATAAGCATTTTTCTACAGCTGGCCATGCTTTCCACCTGGCTACCCCTGTCCCGGACAACATCTCAGCACCCCCTGCAGAAACTTGCCCAAGCAAATCGACTCTGTCAATCACGGCATTCTTATCGGCAAACTCAATAGCCTTTGTTTCTCAAATGACTGCCTCGCCTGGTTTCTCTATCTCAGGTGTGTGCAAGAGCAAACCATTCCCAACACTCCTACCGATTTGCACCAGTGGTTGAAGTTCCTGCACTTGTAAAAAAAAAAAATAGATGTTATTTTTTTTTAAAGTCCCTGAATGACCGTGGGGAAACACACACTAATAAAATAGCAATTCAGCAGTACTCATCAACATTACAACTCCTGAATGCTTGCAGAAGCTCTGTTCAATACTGACAGTCCAGAAGGCAAAACGTAGCATCTGACGTCTTCATGACGTCCTCGTCTGGTTGTAAAGTCGTTTTCTGGTTGAGAAGATTTCAGAAGACGTCATAATGACATCAATGTAACAGTTGTTGCCTGCTGGGAAACACGGCAACAATTGGAAAGGCAGCTCTGGAAACAGGTAGCCTTGGGGATGGTAGTTGAGCAATGAGCAATATTACTGACGTCAGAGGTGGCCTGCTTGTAGCCTATTTGTTTGGATAATGCCCATCCCAGATTAAAATACATCACAATCCACGGGAGAGATGGAGATAATCTGGTAAAGAGCAACAATGACCGAGGCAGAAACCATAGTCTGAAGGGCTAGAGTACTGCTTGGTTCCTTTCTCCCTCTTTGGCCAATCCACTCAAATACGGAGTAATGGATTGATAGATTAGCATGTCTTTCTAGGCTACAAAATTCTTTACTGCATAACTGGTAGACTACATAGAAAGAGACGATTCCACGCCAGCATGGAAGGAACATATTTTTGTTTTGGCAATTCTCACAAAGAAATTGCCAAAATTCATCTTTTTAAATGTGTGTGTGTGTATATATATATATAATGMGCATGTGTCTGCTCAAACGGTCAGAAACAGACTCCATGAGGGTGGTATGAGGGCCCGACGTCCACAGGTGGGGGTTGTGCTTACAGCCCAACACCGTGCAGGACGTTTGGCATTTGCCAGAGAACACCAAGATTGGCAAATTCYCCACTGGCGCCCTGTGCTCTTCACAGCTGAAAGCAGGTTCACACGCACATGTGACAGACGTGACAGAGTCTGGAGACGCCGTGGAGAACGTTCTGCTGCCTGCAACATCCTCCAGCATGACCGGTTTGGCGGTGGGTCAGTCATGGTGTGGGGTGGCATTTCTTTGTGGGGCCGCACAGCCCTCCATGTGCTCGCCAGAGGTAGCCTGACTGCCATTAGGTACCGAGATGAGATCCTCAGACCCCTTGTGAGACCATATGCTGACACATGCACATTTGTGGTCTGCTGGAGGTCATTTTGCAGGGCTCTGGCAGTGCACCTCCTTGCACAAAGGCGGAGGTAGCGGTCCTGCTGCTGGGCTGTTGCCCTCCTACGGCCTCCTCCACGTCTCCTGATGTACTGGCCTGTCTCCTGGTAGCACCTCCATGCTCTGGACACTACGCTGACAGACACAGCAAACCTTTTTGCCACAGCTCGCATTGATGTGCCATCCTGGATGAACTGCACTACCTGAGCCACTTGTGTGGGTTGTAGACTCCGTCTCATGCTACCACTAGAGTGAAAGCACCGCCAGCATTCAAAAGTGACCAAAACATCAGCCAGGAAGCATAGGAACTGAGAAGTGGTCTGTGGTCACCACCTGCAGAACCATTCCTTTATTGGGGGTGTCTCACTAATTGCCTATAATTTCCACCTTTTGTCTATTCCATTTGCACAACAGCATGTGAAATGTATTGTCAATCAGTGTTGCTTCCTAAGTGGACAGTTTGATTTCACAGAAGTGTGATTGACTTGGAGTTACATTGTGTTGTTTAAGTGTTCCCTTTATTTTTTTGAGCAGTGTATATTAAATATATATAACACTCAGCAAAAAAAAGAAACGTCCCTTTTTCAGGACCCTGTCTTTCAAAGATAATTCGTAATAATCCAAATAACTTCACAGATCTTCATTGTAAAGGGTTTAAACACCGTTTCATACTTGTTCAATGAACCATAAACAATTGATGAACATGCACCTGTGGAACGGTTGTTAAGACACTAACAGCTTACAGACGGTAGGCAATTAGGGTCACAGTTATGAAAACTTAGGACACTAAAGAGGCCTTTCTACTGACTCTGAAAAACACCAAAAGAAAGACGCCCAGGGTTCCTGCTCATCTGCGTGAACGTGCCTTAGGTATGCTGCAAGGAGGCATAAGGACTGCAGATGTGGCCAGGGCAATAAATTGCAATGTCCACAATGTGAGACTCCTAAGACAGCGCTACAGGGAGAGAGGACGGACAGCTGATCATTCTCTCAATGGCAGACCACAACACCTGCACAGGATSGGTACATCCAAACATCAGACCTGCGGGACAGATACAGGATGGATACAGCAACTGCCCGAGTTACATCAGGAACGCACAATCCCACTATCAGTGCTCAGACTGTCCTCAATAGCCTGAGAGAGGCTGGACTGAGGGCTTGTGGGCCTGTTAAGGCAGGTCATCACCAGACATCACAGGCACCATCGTCGCTGGACCAGACAGGACTGGCAAAAAGTGCTCTTCGCGGTTTTGTCTCACCAGGGGTGATAGTCGGATTCGCGTTTATCGTCGAAGGAATGAGCGTGACCCCGAGGCTTGTACTCTGGAGCGGGATCGATTTGGAGGTGGAGGGTCCGTCATTGTCTGGGGCTGTGTGTCACAGCATCATCGGACTGAGCTTGTTGTCATTGCAGGCAATCTCAACGCTGTGCGTTACAGGGAAGACATCCTCCTCCCACATGTGGTACCCTTCCTGCAGGCTCATCCTGACATGACCCTTCAGCATAACAATGCCACCAGCCATACTGTACGTMCTGTGCGTGATTTCCTGCAAGACAGGAATGTCAGTGTTCTGCCATGGCCAGCGAAGAGCCCGAATCTCAATCCCATTGAGAACGTCTGGGACCTGCTGGATCGGAGGGCTAGGACCATTTCCCCCAGAAATGTCTGGGAACTTGCAGGTGCCTTGGTGGGAGAGTGAGGTAACATCTCACAGCAAGAACTGGCAAATCTGGTGCAGTCCATGAGGAGGAGATGCACCGCAGTACTTAATGCAGCTGGTGGCCACACCAGATACTGACTGTTACTTTTGATTTTGACCCCCCCTTTGTTCAGGGACACATTATTCCATTTATGTTAGTCACATGTCTGTGGATCTTGTTCCATTTATGTCTCAGTTGTTGAATCTTGTTATGTTCATACAAATATTTACACATGTTAGGTTTGCTGAAAATAAACGCAGTTGACAGTGAGAGGATGTTTCTTTGTTTTGTTGAGTTTATATATACACACACACACACACACACACACAATACAGTACCAGTCAAAAGTTTGGACACACCTACTCATTCAAGGGATTTTGTTACTTTTTTTTACAATTTTCTACATTGTAGAATAATAGTGAATACATAAAAACTATGAAATAACACATATGAAATCATGTAGTTTCCAAAAGAGTGTTCAAAATATATTTTATATTCTTCAAAGTAGCCACCCTTTGCCTTGATGAAGGCCTGATTCACGCAGTCTCCTCTGAACAGTTGATGTTGAGATGTGTCTGTTACTTGAACTCTGTGAAACATTTATTTGGGCTGGTAATTCTAATGAACTTATCCTCTGCAGCAGAGGTAACTCTGGGTCTTCCTTTCCTGTGGCGGTCCTCATGAGAGCCGGTTCCATCATAGTTTGATGATTTTTGTGACTACATGATTCCATATGTGTTATTTCATAGTTTTGATGTCTTCACTATTATTTTACAATGTAGATAATAGTAAAAATAAAGAAAAACCCTGGAATGAGTAGGTGTGTTGAAACTTTTGACTAGTACTGTATATATAAAAGCAAGTGGACACCACTTGAAATTAGTGGATTCGGTTATTTCAGCCACACCCGTTGCTGACAGGTACATAAAATCGGGCACACAGCCATGCAATCTCCATAGACAACCATTGGCAGTAGAATGGCCTTACTGAAGAGCTCAGTGACTTTTAAAATGGCACCTTCATAGGATGCCACCTTTCAAACAAGTAAGTTAGTCAAATTTCTGCCCTGCTAGAGCTACCCTGGTCAACTGTAAGCACTGTTATTTTGAAGTGGAAACGTATAGGAGCAACAACGGCTCAGCCGCGAAGTGGTAGACCACACAAGCTCACAGAACGGGACTGCCGAGTGCTGAAGCGTGTAACAAAATAATCTGTCCTTGGTTGCAACACTCACTATCGAGTTCCAAACCTCCTCTGGAAGCAACACAAGAACTGTTTGTCAGGAGCTTCATGAAATGGGTTTCCATGGCCAAGCAGCCGCACGCACACAAGCCTAAGATCACCATGCGCAATGCCAAGCGTCGACTGGAATGGTGTACAGCTAGCCGCCATTGAACTCTGGAGCAGTGGAAACGGGTTCTCTGGAGTGATTAATTATGCTTCACCATCTGGCAGTCCGACGGATGAATCTGGGTTTGGCAGATGCCAGGAGAGCGCTACCTGCCCCAATGCATAGTGCCAATTGTAAAGTTTAGTAGAGGAGGAATGATGGTCTGGGGTGTTTTTTCATGGTTTCGGACTAGGCCCCTTAGTTCCAGTGAAGGGAAATATTAACACTACAGCATACAATGACATTCCAGATGATTCCGTGCTTCAAACTTTGCGGCAACAGTTCGGGGAAGGCCCTTTTTCAGCATGACAATGCCCCGTGTACAAAGCGAGGTCCATACCGAAATGGTTCGGTGTGGAAGAACTTGACTGGCCTGCACAGAGCCCTGACCTCAACCTCATCGAACAATTTTGAGGATTAATTGGAACGCCGACTGCAAGCCAGGCCTAATTGGCCAACATCAGTGTCCGACCTCACTAATGTTCTTGTGGCTGAATGGAAGCATGTCCCCGCAGCAATGTTCCAACATCTAGTGGAAAGCTTTCCCAGAAGAGTGTAGGCTGTTATAGAAGCAAAGGGGGTACCAAATCCATATTAATGCCCATGCTTTTGGAATGAGATGTTCGATGAGCAGGTGTCCACATACTTTTGGTCATGTAGTGTATAATTATTGAATCACAAAGCATAACACTGTACTGTACCTAATATTATAGCTGGATGCATTGTCTGTGGTGATCATGAGGCAAAATCTCTGCCTACCACCTAGCTAGCTAGCATTATCATCAACAAACAATAGCTACATACTGTCATGTCAACAATCTGCACATCTAGATTTAGCTAGCTAGCAAACTTTAGTTGAAACAAAGCATTAGGGCATCTCGTGAGGTTCATGCATTTTAGAAGATGTCGATACCTAGAGTATACTCCTTATTAGGTACAAAACAATCCTAATACAAGCTGCGAGCCAGCTAGCTAACGTATACTTAGAGCTACATTGTCAAACACACAAAGGTTAGCAGCTAACATTAGACAGCAAGTAGCTAGCCGGCTAACTTGATTATAAAGGCAACAATGTCAACACTGACCTGAACAGGAGAACTTTGGCCATATATTTGTGACTTTGATACTTGTCAGTGTCTGTTGTGAATGAGTCTGGCAGCAGGTGTAGCAGCTAGAGAGGCTTCCTCTCACTCCACTGGCTCCCAGAGCAAAGCACAATGATTGTTCAAGTGGGTGGGATTTAGCGCAAAGACACAAAATGTATCTCTCACAATACAAGCTGTGCATTCTGTTGAGAAAAGCAACTGCGGATCGGGGCTTTAAAGGGATACCTCAAGATTTTGGCAATGTTGCCCTTTATTTACTTCCCCAGAGTTAGATGAACTCGTGGATTCCATTTTTATGTCTATGTGTCCAGTATGAAGGCAGGTAGACGTAGTTTCACAGACTAACGCTAACTAGCTTTAGTGCAATGACTGGAAGTCTATGGGTACGTGCTAGCACCCTGGTAACGGCTCCACGCCCGTGGTGAAGTTCCTCATAAACTTCATTCACCATGGAGTGGAGTTTTAGTCCACTATGATTAAGACTGAAATTCCCAGGAAGGACATGTCTCATTCTTGATTGAAACTTTTGACATTCATTTCACTGGAAAATAGAGATGTTTCCCTTGGAGAGGGCTGTTAGAATGGCCCCTTTACCTAGCATAACCCTGTCTGGACTGAGATGACACAGGGCACTGACAGAGTTATCCAGAAGAGAGGCAAGAGAACAGACCGATTACTATAGAGAGCACTAGAGGACAGCTCTGAGAAATAAAACAGACCCGGCAAATTCAACCCATATTAAACGGTGTGTGTGTGTGTGTGTGTGTGTATGCAACGCAGCCAACACTACTCCACAGAGCCTTTTAAAAGTGTCAGACATAGCTACGTGTTTCCTCCCATGAAAGTGGGATAAACTGAATTCCAAATTCTCAGCAGAAGGGTGAGACGGAGAGAAGAAAGAGAGACGAAAACGCTGCTGCATTCATCTTGAAAGAGACCGCGTTCTCCTGAAAGTATTCCTGTCTTCTCCGTATTGCTGAGGTGGGGAGAGAAATCCCATCAGAGGGGGAATGTCAAGAGCTGGGAGGGAAGGTAGAAGTGACTGCGATAGAATGAATAAAGAAGACTCGGATAGTCATTGGGATAGAGAATGTGACAGAGACTTTGAGAATTCTGGTTCACACTCTGGTTCAGCGGGTCAGAGAAAGAGCACATTAGCAGACAGGCCAAACCACAGGTCACTACTTCGGCCTACTGGGAAGTACCAGAGCACTGGCCTTAGGTCTTCCCACACTGTATGTTGGATTCAGTCTTTTACCATTATCACGTCACACTGTGCAATGTTACCAAATTAAAATCTTCATATCAACCTTGCAAGGCTACGTCAACTGACATAGGCTACGTCAACTGACATAGGCTACGTCAACTGACATAGGCTACGTCAACTGCAGCGGTGTATTTGCTCTGCGCATGTGCCAGCACCAGCAGCGCAAGCCTCCCTCTATGCTTATGCCCGAGTGAAGTGATTTTGGGGAAACTTAAAGCATGTATCTTAGAAATACACAGAGTACAAAACATTAGGAACACATGCTCTTTCCATGACATACTGTAGACTGACCAGGTGAATCCAGGTGAAAGCTAGGATCCCTTATTGATGTCACATGTTAAATCCACTTCAAATCAGGGAAGATTAAGGGGAGGWGACAGGTTAAAGAAGGATTTTTAAGCCTTGAGAAAATTGAGACATGGATTGTGTATGTGTGCCATTCAGAGGGGCAAGACAAAATATTTAAGTACCTTTGAACGGGGTATGGTAGTAGGTGCCAGGCACACCGGTTTGAGTGTGTTAAGGATTGCAACGCTGCTGAATAGTTTCCTGTGTATCAACAATGGTCCATCACCCAAAGGACATCCAGCCAACTTGACACATCTATGYGAAGCATTGGAGTCAACATAGGCCAGAATCCCTGTGGAATGCTATCGACACCTTGCAGAGTGCCCCAACGAATTGAGGCTGTWCTGAGGGCAAAAGGGTATGCAACTCAATATTAGGAAGGTGTTCCTAWTGCTTTGTATACAGTGTAGTTTTCACATAAACATAGAAATAGAAATAGAAAATGTATTTTGATTGGAGATTCTGTGCATTTATCAAAATCAGGTAGCCTGATTTCAGATGTGTCATGTAAACAAGATTATTAAGGAAATCGTTCTTCTTGCAAACCATGTAAACMTTGAAATCAAACTATTATATTAAAGGAATAATTCTGGATTTTGGCAATTATGCCCTTTATCTACTTCCCCAGAGTCAGATGAACTCATGGTAGTTTCGCGAYCCAATGTTAACTAGCATTTGCACAATGACTGGAAGCTTTCTTGTCGTTTCGTCTTTGGGCGATTCCACGGAAGCATGGATGGGAAATATTTTTGGTATCTCAGATTGTTCTGCTAATTCTCACATAGAACCTTCATTGGGAGGGAGGATGTTCGATATACAGTAACTTTTACKATGGTATCGCACATTTTTGTGGGGAAATCATGATTAAGTGGCAATTTTAAGCTCCTTTTAGACCTACACATTCCTCCTGTAACCATACATGATACAGAAAAAAATATRGTTTTCAATATACTCCTTATATTGTGCTCTAAAATATGGAGTATGTCTAGATTCTGAAATACAATTTTTCACATTAATTTATTCAACATTAATAATATTAATATGAATATAATTTTTAGACAAATTGTTTAAAACAATATACTCTACAAGTATATCACATTTCCAAGGTGGGCAGTCTGGTACTTTTGAAAAATATTACCAATTTTATACATAGAAATTTACATTATAGGTCATTGAAGGGATACTTTGTGATTTTGGCAATGAGGTCCTTTTTTACTTCCCCAGAGTCAGATGAACTCGTGGATACCATTTTTATATCTCTGTGTGCAGTTTGAAGGATGTTGCTAACTAGCGCTTGCACAATTCCCTACTAGCTTTAGCACAATGACTGGAAGTCTATGGGTATGTGCTAGCATGCTAACGCTTGTGAGCATTTGCTCGCAAAACTACCTCCAGCTTCCTTCATATTGAACAAAAAGACATACAAATGGTATACAGAAGTTCATCTGACTCTGGGGAAGTAGATACAGTCTCAAAGTATCCCTTTAATCTGACTATTCACAATAATTAAATCGAGCCTCCCGAGTGGCACAGTGGTGTAAGGCACTGCATCGCAGTGCTAGCTGTGCCACTAGAGATTCTGGGTTCGAGTCCAGGCTCTGTCGCAGCCGGCCGCGACTGGGAGACCCATGGAGCGGCGCACAATTGGCCCAGCATCATCCGGGTTATGGGAGGGTTTGGCCGGCAGGGATGTCCTTGTCCCATCGCGCACTAGCGACTCCTGCGGCAGGCCGGACGCAGGGCACGCTGACACGTTRGCCAGGTGTACAGTGTTTCCTCTGACACATTGGTGTGGTTGGCTTKCGGGTTAAGTGGGCATTGTGTCAAGAAGCAGTGCGACTCTATTAGATTGTGTTTCAGAGGACGCACGGCTCTCGACCTTCACCTCTCCCGAGTCCGTACGGGAGTTGCAGCGATGAGACAAGACTAACTACCAATTGGATACCACGAAATTGGGGAGATAAAGGGGTAAAAAATAAATAAATAAAAATATTGTATTATTGTGCGCATACTCAGTGCCCGCTGTGTTCTTATTGGTCAGTCACAGGGATCGGCTCGTAACACCAACTACACTACACGATAAAGACTTCATTTCTGACACTGCCAGAACTTTGTCAAAGCCTACGACTGCACATAGTGGTACTTAATTGGCAGACCTAGACCCTGTCACACTGAACGAGCCAAGGCACCTGACAATCATTTACGACCTAAGAATTTGCCCACGACGTAGACATTTTGTCTGGGATGACAAAATCGTGGCATAAGACGGCTAAAATCGTACAGTCTGTGCGGGCCTTTAGGAGAGGGATAGGGAGGGAGAAGGAGGAAGAGAGAGATCCCTGGGTAAAGACAACAGTGGTGCTGGCGCTCCACCCTGGGGCTCCCATGGACAGAGGGGGCCCGCCGAAGCCGCTGGTGCCCAATCAAAACACACCCAGGCAAGGGAAGAGCAGAAGAATGTGGGGATTTCATGGTGACCATACGGACAACAGCTGTGACAGCAAAACGCCACACACACACGTACAAGAAACACATAAAATCACGCAGATGCAAGGAACAAGCGAGTGGAGGCAGAGAGCCCACGTCGACCATACCCTAGACAGACTGAAAAAAACACATATGAGCACCATGCAACATAAAACACGTATGCAATACAATCCACTCATGCAAGCAAGTGCATGTGTGTGCATGTCAGGATGAGTATGGACGATGAGGCTTCTGTCGCTGGTTGCTCTGCTGCCAGTGGTATTGTTCTAGTGCTTCAGAAGGAAATGGCTCCATCATTGAAACAATGGCAAACCCTGCCAGCTATTTCACCATTTCCCTTCCAACTGTTTATGTTGATTTACCTTGAATTGAGCTGAATTCTCCATCAGAGATGTTTCCCAGTTCTCTGTGCGATCCATTTAAGACACATTCAACAGAGTAGGAACTACTCATGGTGGAGGGCTTAACAGGGGAAACACTAACAAAAAAAGGATACAGTTCTCCAGGCTGCCAGGAGTTTGAAGGTCTTCGTTGCGGGGCTATCCTTGGGATTAGTACCTGGAAATGTTCGAACCCAGAGTGCCGTGAGCCTAGCCTATTGAGATTGTGTAACCGGAGTGGGGAAGGGGGGGTATTTTATTTTCCACAAGAAGCCTAGTATTATGTCCTCACCCCACCTGCTCCTGCCACAGCTCCCTGTCCCGGTTTGAACCCTATCCCAGATTCCACCCTCGTTTCCTGAGGTAACCAACCTGACTGGAGCTCAATTTTGATTGTTTACTATACATGGTGGGGGATGGGAAATTAAGAGACAACAAGACATGGGTTTAAATATATATCTTTTTTCAGATGCATTTAGCTGCATTTGATTGAGTTTGCCTGGCACAATGTAGCCAGTGGAATAGTCCCAAAAGTACAAGCCTGCCCATATTGTCAATTTCCACCGAAATTGGTGCCTCTCCGCGTTCGGCGGTCGACGTCACCGGCTTTCTAGCCGCCACCGATCTACGTTTCATTGTCCATTTGTTTTGTCTTGATTGTACACACCTGCTTTCAATTACATTATTATTTATTCCCTATTTAACCCTCTGGTTCCCACATGGTTTTGTGCGTGTTTGTTCGTTGTTAAGTGTTCGCTATTTCTGTGAGCTGGAGTATTTTCCCTGCGTGGAATTATTTTGTGGTTTATAGAGTAAAGTATGTTTTTTTACTCAGTTCTGTGTCCTGCGCCTGACTCCGTCCTACCCCCTGCCTCACTGACACTTGACAGAAACACGCACCTAAATATGGAGTCAGCAGGTACACCCAGTCCTCCGTTACCGGTGGAGGAGCGCGTCCAGCAGCACACGACGATGCTCCAAAATCTTGGCAGTTACCCGCTGCCTCTCATAGCCAGTGTGACAGAGTTGCACGGGGCGCGCTTCTTCACAAAATTGGATCTCAGGAGCGCTTACAACCTGGTGCATATCCGGGAGGGGGATGAGTGGAAGACGGCATTTAGTACCACCTCTGGCCACTATGAGTACCTCGTCATGACGTACGGGTTGATAAATGCTCCATCAGTCTTCCAATCCTTTGAAGACGAGATTCTCAGGGACCTGCACGGGCAGGMTGTAGTGGTGTATATAGATGACATTTTGATATACTCCGCTACACGCACCGAGCATGTGTRCCTGGTAGCAGGGTGCTTGGTTGACTGTTGGAGCATGACCTGTACGTCAAGGCTGAGAAATGTCTGTTCTTCCAACAGTCCGTCTCCTTCCTAGGGTACCGCCTTTCCGCGTCAGGGGTGGAAATGGAAAATGACCGCATTTCAGCCGTGCGTAATTGACCGACTCCAACCACGGTAAAGGAGGTGCAGCGGTTCTCAGGGTTTGCCAGCTACTACCGGAGGTTAATCCGGGGCTTTGGTCAGGTAGCGGCTCCCATTACCTCATTGCTGAAGGGGGGACCGGTGCGACTGCAGTGGTCAGCTGGGGCGGACAGGGCTTTTGGTCACCTGAAGGCTGTTTACCTCGGCTCCCGTGCTGGCTCATCCTGATCCCTCCTTGGCATTTATAGTGGAAGTGGATGCGTCCGAGGCTGGGATAGGAGCTGTGCTGTCTCAGCACTCGGGTACGCCACCAAAGCTCCGCCCCTGTGCTTTCTTTTCGAAGAAGCTCAGCCCGGCGGAGCGAAACTATGATGTGGGGGACCGGGAGCTGCTGGCTGTCGTCAAGGCTCTGAAGGCGTGGAGGCATTGGCTTGAGGGGGCTAAACACCCGTTCCTCATTTGGACTGACCACCGCAATCTGGAGTACATCCGGGCGGCGAGGAGACTGAACCCTCGCCAGGCAAGTTGGGCCATGTTTTTCACCCATTTTGTTTTCACCCTATCCTACAGACCAGGTTCCCAGAACGCTAAGGCAGACGCACTTTCCCGGATGTACGACACAGAGGAGCGGTCCACGGATCCCACTCCCATACTTCCGGCTTCTTGCCTGGTGGCACTGGTGGTATGGGGAGGTGGACGCGGACACCGAGCGGGCGTTACGTACAGAGCCCACTCCCACCCAGTATCCAGTTGGGCGTCTGTACGTTCTGTCTGATGTCCGCGACCATTTGATCTGTTGGGCCCACACGTCACCATCCTCTGGTCATCCTGGCATCGGTCGGACAGTGCGCTGTCTTAGTGGGAAGTACTGGTGGCCCACTTTAGCTAAGGACGTGAGAGTTTATGTTTCCTCCTGCTCGGTGTGCGCCCAGTGCAAGGCACCTAGACACCTGCCCAGAGGGAAATTACAACCCCTACCCGTTCCACAACGGCCGTGGTCACACCTATTGGTGGATTTCGTGACGGATCTTCCTCCGTCACAGGGAACACCACGATCCTGGTCGTTGTGGATCGGTTTTCTAAGTCCTGCCGTCTCCTTCCTTTGCCCGGGTCTCCCTACGGCTCTACAGACTGCGGAGGCCCTGTTCACCCACGTCTTCCGGCACTACGGGGTGCATGAGGATATAGTTTCTGATCGGGGTCCCCAGTTCACGTCTAGGGTCTGGAGGGCGTTTATGGAATGCCTGGGGGTCTCGGTCAGCCTCACATCAGGTTTTCACCCTGAGAGTAACGGGCAGGTGGAGAGAGTTAACCAGGATGTGGGTAGGTTTCTGCGGTCCTATTGCCTGGACCGGCCGGGGGAGTGGGCGGCTTTCATCCCCTGGGCAGAGATGGCCCAAAACTCCCTTCGCCACTCCTCCACTAACCTATCTCCTTTTCAGTGTGTACTAGGTTATCAGCCGTTCCTGGCACCGTGGCATCAGAGCCAGATCGAGGCACCTGCGGTGGATGAATGGTTTCGGCGCTTGGAGGAGACATGGGACGCTGCCCATGTGCACCTGCAACAGGCCATCAGGCGGCAGAAGGCYAGCGCCGACCGCCACCGCAGTGAGGCTCCGGTGTATGCACCGGAGGACCYGGTCTGGCTCTCGACCTGAAACCTGCCCCTRCGCCTGCCCTGCCGGAAGCTGGGTCCGCGGTTTGTGGGGCCATTTAAAGTCCTGAGGAGACTGAACGAGGTTTGTTATAGGTTACAGCTCCCCCCTGATTACCGTATTAACCGCTCGTTCCATGTGTCTCTCCTCAGGCTGGTGGTGGCTGGTCCGCTCCAGAAGTCTGAGGTGTGGGAGGTTCCTCCGCCCCCTCTGGACATCGAGGGGGCCCCGGCGTATACTGTTCGAGCCATCATGGACTCAAGGTGTCGGGCGAGGGGCCTTCAGTACCTCGTGGAGTGGGAAGGGTATGGTCCGGAGGAGAGATGCTGGGTGCCGGTGGAGGACATCCTGGACCCTTCCTTACTGCAAGAATTTCACCGTCTCCACCCGGATCGTCCTGTGCCTCGTCCTCCGGGTCATCCCCGAGGCCGGTGTCAGCGCACTGCTCCAGGGGTACTGTCACGACTTCCGAAGTTGATGTCTCTCCTTGTTCGGGCGGCGTTCGGCGGTCGACGTCACCGGCTTTCTAGCCGCCACCGATCTACGTTTCATTGTCCATTTGTTTTGTCTTGATTGTACACACCTGCTTTCAATTACATTATTATTTATTCCCTATTTAACCCTCTGGTTCCCACTTTGTTTTGTGCGTGTTTGTTTGTTGTTAAGTGTTCGCTATTTCTGTGAGCTGGAGTATTTTCCCTGCGTGGAATTAATTAGTGGTTTATTCGCGTAAAGTACGTTTTTTTTACTCAGTTCTGTGTCCTGCGCCTGACTCCGTCCTACCCGCTGCACACTGACACTTGACACATATGGCACTCCAAGCAGGTAGGAAAGGCTCAATGAAAGGCTCACTGTATTTGAAAGAAAACTATTTGAACCCTGGTCTGGAGACAAACCGAACGTTTGCACTTAGTATGCTTTAAAACAGACGTCAGTCCTCATGGGTTAGTCTGAAGTTGTTGCCTGTTCCTAACTGCCATTTGTGTGATGGCTAGTTTCTGCTGTTGCAGCGCTGGGGTGGGTTGCATCTGTGCTAGCCTATGGCTGGTCTAATGAACAAACTCTTCTTTTAAACAACCACAAAGGAAGATTAACCGCATCCTAATACTTATTTGTAACAATAGCACACTGAATCTTGAGATTTTTTGAAAAATGATTTAATTGTAAACTTCCCTTTTGGCATAGCAGTGCCTTGAGCATTCACTAAATTCATTACAAAGACAATATGCCTGCTTGGTTCATCCTCCAATGAGATTAGCTGAATGGAATATTATGGAAAACTGTAAGAGAGGGACTATGATGAGGCAGTATAATCTCAACTCCACAGTCAGCTCCATTGTTCTCCAGAGGATTTGTTTAGTCTGGTCCCACTCTTACTATGCCTTCATTTCCATCTTTCCATTGAGGACATTTTTCCAAAGTAGAGGATGAATGAGAATCAAAATATTTTTGTGATGTTCAAACGATCTACTCAAGATACAAGGGAACGCTATTTCTATCCCTCGAGCAGTTTTGAAAATCGGTCGATACATGAATTATTTGCTGGTTGAAAGAAACCAAGAAACTGAACGTGAGGCATCCGTAAAAGGGGGAAAAAATTGTTCAAGGTTTGATATATGAAGCCGCCTCCTTGATTAACTTCAATCATATTGAAGCAGCATTTTAAACCTCTTCCCTGAATTATATCAATTAACATCGGGGAGCCTTTTCTTGGGCCTTTGCCCCAGTGAATGAGGACTCTTCTGGGAGGGGTGGTGGAGGTTAAGCCCTTCTTTTGAAGATAGCGCTTCGCTTTCCAGTCGCACGGGCCAGAGACTAGACAACCACTGTAATCCACCACTGCAGGCTTTTGATTGCTCCCWGAGCAAGTCATTATTCGATTAAAAAGAAAGAAAGAGAGAAAGAAAGATAGAAAGAGAGAAAGATTGAGAGTTAGAGTGACAGACAGGGGAGATTTAGTTTTTTGGGATGCAGTGAAGGAGCAGAAACTAAATTCTAAATGCTCCAACTAAACTGGGGTGACCTAGTGAAATGGATTAACTGCGTCTTTCCGATGATGAGGTGACACTTTGAAAAGACGTCAAAACTGATGTAAACTCTCCCTATGTGGGGTATTATGGGTAACTACTGTACATTTATACCACTATATTGTAAGCTATTGTCTCAAAATCAATAACAATATACTACTCTTGTGAAGCTGCTGTCACATGGCAACGAAGGGTAGTCACATATCAGTGTGGGGTAAATGGGGCTTGAAATGTCACCGGACCCAACTAGTTGATTGCTACATATACTTATGTACCCAGCTCCATGTATCAGCTGTGTCTTTGCCAAACCCTTTCTGTAGATAACAACTAGCCTCACCATCTCCTTACCCTTTTAACCCCTACAACCGCTTGTTGTTTGATCCTCTCCCATACCACCTCTTTTTGTATTTGACTAAAACAGAACAAAAACACTAAAACACTTTAGAAGCAAAACTTCCCATTCTCTTTTGTTTTTTTTGTGTGAGCAAATGCAATTTTAAAAAGCAATTTGTAAAACACATTCCACAGTGCAAGTATCTTCTTAATGTCGTAAAGGGAGCAAACGGTGTTGACATCCCAAAATCGTGCTTCTCAAAATAAATGACTAGTCTTGTGATGCCAGTGATGGTCCCCCAAGTTATTCTAACATGGAACGGAAAGTATCAAACTCCTCCAAAAAAGATTTTAACAAACTGGTACTCAATTAGCAGCATTCCCTTTTGCTTAATATTGCAGAGTGAGATTACAGGAGTCCGTGTTCTTTGCTATTCGTTGTTTACAATTCCTTGTAAGATTAGTCCTAAAAAGTCTCTGAATCATTTTCTCTCTCTGATATGGAATAATATTGAGGATAAATCTGCACTTGGCCATGCACTTCCCACAAACTTGACATTAATTATTTACAACCATCTGCCACAGATCGAGAGTCAAAACAGGACTCAAGGTGCTTAACGAACCGTCATTCTCTTGGTTATCCCCCAAGCTGATATACTCTCCGAAAGACCTGGCAACCCAAGCTGACTCGTCTCAGTCTATCCAGTGTACTCTCTCCTCAAGAACTGGCAACCCTTTGCTGGTGGGGAGCAGGTGGAACATTGATTGATTGATTGATTGATTTTATTTCAGTGTCATACACCAATGGGTGCACAGCGCATATGTGCGTATCAAATATGGCATTGGTGACAGAAGTGGGATCCTGCGCAAAGAGAAGTGGCAATGTTCTTTTGGGGGAATAACAGTGAATTGTCGATCAGCATCGACAACACTGGCAAGGTTACAACTTCAAAAGCATTGGATAAAACGTAGGCCTTGCTTGAATCACAACATTTAAGGGGTCCTACGAGCATCCAAATCTAATAAAAAAACGTTATGTTCTGCGCTTAAAAACAGATAAAATATCAGCTCAGATCTACCCTCACGTTGGACCACACATCTGAACCGTCTCTGGAACAGCTTCTTCACAATGTATCCACACCCAATAAAACCAGCACGCTCATATTTCACATACTATGTAAGTTCGTAGGCCTGCGAGGGCCTTTAACTAGGGCTGGCTTGGGCCTCTCTTCTCAGCGCTTCGCCCTCTCTGTGTTTGTGTTCTAGGCAGGGGAGTTGCCCTTCATGTCGATTTATTGACGCAAGATCCCCCCGGCTTGGCCTGCCAGCAATTACTCACAGCGGGAGAGTGGAGAGAAGGGGGGGGGGGGGGGGGGGGGGGCTGGCTCAGACATGTGCGTATGTGTGTGCATGCTGGATCGACATGAGTTAGCTCGACCTGGCCAGGGATTCAACCCAGTTACAAAACGCCAAGCAAAATGTACATGTCACCCAGCCAGGCATCGCCACCCAAGTCTAACATGGACAAAGGCCTTCAAGTGGAGACTGTTGCACTTGAAGTATGTAGAGAGTAGAGTGCCATTTCAGATGCAACCTAGGACTGTTCTAGAAATGGAAAAGGATTAACTCTAAAGAAGTGGACAAGGTTTCCGCTATCTTTCAAGTGGACCAGTGAAAGGTCTTAGCTCCTGGCTCCTAGGGGGAACAACCTGTTGACCGAGGAATGGCTTGTTCAAATAAAAGACCATCCCGATAACATTATCAAAAGTTATGTGGCCCTTTATCCAATATCGAATAAGGTCAGCAAAGACCTGCATTATCATGGGTCATACAGAAGGTCTGTAGAGAATCCCTTTCCTAATATGTAGGACTGTGTTGTCAATCCGGTCTCATTGCTGTGTTAACCTGTATTGGTCAAAGGTCACATCCACAGCAGTTCAAAGCTGACCCATGCTTGATGGGTTTCGATCACCTGTTTGCTGTTGACAAGGATTCATCTCCGTCTCAGTTTGGTAAATGTAACAACTGGGATGACTTCACTAAATGTCACTGAAAAAGACCGCTAGTTAAAAAGCTTCTGGTTTATTGTCATTTCATTTTTGTTCCATTCGCCCTGGGAGCACATTCCTGCCGCATGCCAGTGTGATGAAGCAACGGTGAAAAGAAGCAGAAAATAACACGCATGCCTCAAGATCAACGACACTGAAATTCTAATCCGGCCTCATGAATTCTTTGACGACTTTCAACAACTTCAGGGAAAAGAAACGGGTCTTCAGCCAAAGCACATGAGACAGCGAAGCAAAATAAACATGCCAGGGAAAGCATGATCAGAACTCAAATGAAACGTACAATGTGGCCTCCCACAATCCATTTATATAACCAAACTTACAATGGCAAAGAAAAAAAGCCGGGACCCACTCWACCAGAGAGAGAGAACGTAATAGATAACTTCGGCCTGAGACAGTAAGGCACTGCAGTGTCCAGGCTGACACATAATCCCTTGGATCCAGAACCCGAGAGAGGACGCGCCAGCGTTCCAGAATGCCCTGACCTGCACTGGGTCAATAGCGCAACCATAAACAATGAGTGCCTAGGACCTCAGCTTGTTAGACACGGTGAAGATGGCCAGAACATTTGGGGTGAGGCACAATTGGCTTTCATGGGGAGGCTAACATAGCAGGATGTTTGTTGGATAAAATATACCCAGAAACTTTCATCCAGTTTGGAAAAAAAACATTTTTCCAAGAAGGGTGTTACAAAGACATACAGTGCTGTGAAAAAGTATTTGCCCCCTTTCAAATTCTCTACCTTTCCATATTTTTMATACTAAATGTTATCAGATCTTCAACCAAAACCTAATATTAGATAAAAGGAACCTGAGTGAACAAATAACACAATTACATACTTATTTCATAAACAAAGTTATGAAATACCCAATGCCCCTGTGTGAAAAAGTAATTGCCCACTTACACTCAATAACTGMCTGTGCCACCTTTAGCTGCAATGACTCCAACCAAACGCTTCCTGTAGTTGTTGATCAGTCTCTCACGTCGCTGTGGAGGAATGTTGGCCCACTCTTCCATGCAGAACTGCTTTAACTCAGTGACATTTGTAGATTTTCAAGAATGAACTGCTTGTTTCAAGTCCTGCCACAACATTTCAATTGGGATGAGGTCAAATTTGTTGATTTTTAGCCATTTTCATGCTGACTTGATTATGTGTTTTGGATCATTGTCCTGCTGTATGATCCAGGACCGCTCCTGTCAATGTTGAGTAAGGACACGCACCTGATTACACATAGAAATAGGCCTAGGCTACCTGGCCTGCGCACAAATGTAGGCTTCTAAATGTGCCCATTTGGGGATCTGATAGTATTTCTGATTGTCTTAACTCATCACCACTAGAGGTGTYGAGCTTCTCAAAGTCATTTCTTCTTCACCTCAAATAGCAAGTAAACAAAGTCTGTTTTACATCCGTTGAGAATGATAATAGTTCCTCAATGTAGCCTATTTGAAAAATCTTTCAAGTTCTCTCCCTTCCGATAACCACTTGGCGTGCAAGGGGAAAAGAATGTTGTGCTCTGGCTCGGTGGGAACGTCATAAAATACGCCTACCTGATTACTTCTTATCCCTTGCACAAATAGCCTACAGTTGTGTCTATCCAGAGCTCACTTCATGGGGAAACTGAGGGTCCAGAATATTTTATACAAGATTGCAAGTTTGTTAGTGCAAGCTTCTGGCTGGACCAAGTTGATAGTTGATACAATGTTTCAAGTTCCTTGCAMACAGGTCATGCATAGCCAATGTAATTTATTTTTTATCAGGATATTTTCTACCTGCATGMTGCAATGTTTTTATTTATTTGTTGGCTTTATGTAGGCTATTTTTACATAGTTGGCAATTGCAATAGAAGATACTTTTAGAATTCTATACATTTTAATTTAGATATAATTTGTATTATTCACACGACAATGATTTTGAGATAGACTTCATTATAAAARAAATGAAACTGTTCCACAAAAATGTGCATATGAAAATCATAACTGGCACGCAGATTGGTAGAAATTGTAAGATAAATTGGCACTCCAAATGGAAAAAGTTGTTGACCCCTGGTGTAGCCTATTACCGGCAACTTCGGGAGTGTAATGGCAGAATCTGTGAAGGCCAGCAGCTGCAGGAGGAGGTTCGGGAACAGGTATATTTCTTCTGGTTAGGCTATCTTGATCTTTGGCTCCCTCGAGTCATTTGTGTATCTTAATTATTTAATTAGTGTGCTTAAATCACCAGACAAGCTCAGTAGCCTTCATATAGAAGATGCTATTAAAACACATTTGTAAAAATACACGGTTTAAAATATCGACCAGTCAAATAGTCGAAGGAACACTCCTCTTGGTCAACCAACTTTTTTTTTGTCGGGGACAGCCCTAGATCCAAAACAGACAATCATGTCTACATGAAAATGGTTAAAAAGCAACAAATTTGAAGTTTTTGAATGGCCTACTCAAAGCCCAGAACTAATCCCAATTGAGATGTGGCAGGACTTGAAACGAGCAGTTTATGCTTGAAAACCCACAAATATCGCTGTGTTAAAGCAGTTCTGCATGCAAAAGTGGGACAAAATTCCTCCACAACGATGTATGCGACTGATCAACAACTACAGGAAGCATTTGGTTAGTCATTGCATCTATAGGTGGCATAACCAGTTATTGAGTGTAAGGCGGCAATTACTTTTTAACACAGGGGAATTGGGTTTTGCATAATTAAATAAATAAAATATTATACTTTTTTGGGGTTATTTGAAAACGCAGGTTCCCTTTATCTAATATTATGTTTTGGTTGACGATCTGATAACATTCAGTATAATAAATATGGAAAAAGAGAGAAAATCAGAAAGGGGGCAAATACAACAGTGCCGTGAAAAAGTAACTAAACACTGGTGATGCTCGGTATTGGATTGACAGCTCAACACCATTCCGAGCAACAGTAACATCACTGAGCAGTAAAAATMTTGGATATTTGGGCTGTGTTTGTTGGCATATCTCAACCAAAGCTCATGCTGAGTGAGCTCAACATCCTACTGTGGGTGTGGTTGGAGCTATTTGCTATTAAATGCTAGCATACTCCATGCAAAGAACACTGGAAATAAAAGAGAGAGAGGGTATGATGAAGGCCTTAAGCTCTCCACAGCCAAGCTAAATCACTGTTCTTTTTAGTTGTCCTCTCCGAGTCCCCTGTTATGGCATTAGAAAATGTCTTACAAAGATGTGGTTTTAAAACACTTAGGGAATAGAAAATACACTGAACTCAAGAATTGGTCCCGTGTGGCTCAGTTGGTAGAGCATGGCGCTTGCAACGCTAGGGTTGTGGGTTCAATCCCCACGGGGGGACCAGGATGAATATGTATGAACTTTCCAATTTGTAAGTCGCTCTGGATAAGAGCGTCTGCTAAATGACTTAAATGTAAAAATGTAAATYTAAGAATTCATCCTGCAATAAAGTCTCTTTGGTTTTGGTACTGTATTGACAACTTCTTCTAAATGGAATTCTCCCCAACGATGCCATACAAAAGCAAAAATGAAAGCACTTGAGGGCATAGCCTGACTGTCTTGGGCTGCATGTCTCCATATGACTTCAGTCAATGTGATGCAGCTGAGTAGCGATGCAGTCTAGGAAGACCGGGAGAGATGTTGGTGGGTTGTTCTTGAATTGCGGTGGCATTTGGGCAAGACATCGATTTAAATGTATTTGGGTACATCTTCTCATTTTAAATCAAATAATATGAAAGCTTAATGACTTTAAATAATTTTTACCATCAGGATAACATTGTACCACCAGTAGGAGTAGTAACACCTATGTGTGATCAGCTTCTAATTTACTTGTATATAGACCACTCCCCCGATAAACGTTTGCCGCTGAAGGGAATGCTCAAGGTCCTTGTATATCTTTGTAATGAGTGATTTTCAAGGCAGTAACACCAATGACATAAAACAGAGGGACAGACATTAGTTAAAAAAAAAAAAAGGTATTTTAATAGCCTTCTTTGTATTTATAGTTCTATACAATATAATAATAATTTTGCTCACATTCTAGCATTCAAAATATTAGATTGCTAAAGCCCAAAGAATGTTGCTATGTCACTCCCTAATCCTGCTCCCCCTCTCCAGCGCTCGACATCACTGGTCTACTAACCACCGGTCCTGGCACCATCAATACGCAGACCTACTCCCCATTATTACGCATACTTGGACCTCATCATCACCTTGATTAATCTCCCACCAAAAAGAGCTCCAAGGTTGCCACGGTCATTTCCCTACTGACCGGGTGGGCGTTGGAGTGGGCTACAGCCATCTGGGAGAGAGGAGAGGAAGAGCTGGGTTCCTACGAGAGGTTCATGGCTCTGTTCAGGGCGGTCTTCGACAATCCACCGGAGGGAAGAGGGAGGTGAGCGACTATTCCAACTCTGGCTGGGTGCCCAGACCACTACGGAGTACACCCTCACCTTCCGGACCGTGGCAGCCTCCAGCGGACGGGATGAACCAGTGCTCTGCACCCTATTCTGTAGAGGACAGCACGAGGAGGTCCACACGCTGTTGGCGTGCCGGGACGACAACCTTTCCTTGGACGCGCTCATCGCGATGGCCATCTGTATTGACAACCTTCTTCAGGAGTGCCGGCAACTCCCCCGCCCTCCTCCTTTAGCCGTCCTGAGGCAGAGCCTGATCGCATGGAGACACACCTCTCCATGCAGAGCGGCGTCACCGGAGACAGCTGGGGCTGTGTTCCTATTGCGGCCAGGAGGGGCACCTCCAGCGGTGTCCAGTGCATCCCAACCCGAGGTCCACTGGAGCAGAGGGACGGCCTCGTGATCATCTGTTTCCCAGGGTAGGCGTGAGTATTCCTTCATCATCGTTTTCCAACAAACCCTTCCTGGTTTCCATTTCACTGGCTGGCTGTCCCTCGGGTGTTGTCGCTACAGCTCTAGTGGACGCCAGTGCTGCGGGGAATTTCATCGACCAGGCCCTCGCCTCCTCCCTAAACATCACCTCGTACCCTTTCTCCTCTTCTTTTCTGGTCCAAGCCCTGGATAATAGACGATTGGGATCCGGCACAATCACACACATCACAGCACCACTCACCCTCACCGTGGGACCCATGCACCAAGAAAGCCTTCCCTTCCTCATCATCACCGCACCCGTACACAAAGTCATCCTCGGCCTCCCGTGGCTCCAACGTCATAACCCCACCATCTCCTGGACGAGGATGAAAATCACCGCCTGGTCAGGATGCCGGAGGACATGATTTCCCTTACCCTGTGGTTCCACGTTGGTTGAGAGTCCTGTAGGTGTCCTCCAGCTCATCATTCCAGCCTCCCATATCATTGGCCCCGTGTTTTGGAACGTAGATGTGGACATCCACCAGGCTCCAGAGAGGGAACCTGCGCCTGCCCTCCTGAGCGCATCTACATCCCCACAGGGGTAAGGGATCGGATGTTGACCTGGGCGCTGGACACCAAGGTATCACCTGCACCATTCAATCCATCCCTGCGAAGTACTGGTGCCCCACCTTGGTGCAGGATGTCGCCCCTTATGTCAACTCCTGCTCCGTATGTGCCCAAAATAAATCTCCCAGGCACACTTTAACAGGGAAACTCCTTCCCCTTCCCGTGCCTCAGCAACCTTGATACCATCTGTCCATAGATTTCGTTACTGATCTCACTCCGTCTGATGGTTTCACCACTATTATGGTTGTTGTGGTCAGATTCTCTAAATCCTGCCGTTGTATCTCTCTCTCTGGTCTCCCTCCAGCTCTTCACGTCACTGAGGCACTGTTCCAAAAGGTCTTCCGGCACTATGGCCATCCGGAGGACATAGTCTCCGACCGTGCCCCCGATTCATGTCGCGGGTATTGAGAGTCTTCATTACCGGCCTCAGTCCAACGGACAGGTGGAGAGGACCAACTAGGAGCTGGGGAGGTTCCTTAGGAGTCACTGCCAGGACTGGCAGGGTGAGTGGGCCCGGTTCCTTCCCTGGGCCAAGTATGCCCAGAACTCACTTCCTCACTACTTCTCTGGGCTGACTCCTTTCCAGTACATGCTGGAATATCAGCCGGCTCTGGCCCCATAACCCACCACTAACAACCGGATCTTTTCATGTTTCTCTCCTCAGGCCGGTGGTTCCTGGTCCCCTGGCTGATGCCATCACCCACGACACCCCTCTGCCTCCCCTGGACATCGATGGGACCCCCGCCTATGCCGTCAGGTCCCTACTGGACTCCCAACGTCATGGGGGTCGGCTTCCGTACCTGGTGGACTGGGAGGGGTACGGTCCAGAGGAGCGCTGTTGGGTCCCGGTGGCCAACATCCTGGACCCCAAAATCATCCGGGATGTCCATCTCCGCAGTCCGGACTGGTCCACTCCTCGCCCTCTGGGGCCGCACTCCTGGCCGGCCCGAGGGCGAGGAGCGGACCAGTCCAGGACACTGTCACGCCTCTCCAGTGCTCGACATCGCCGGTCTTTTAACCACCGGTCCTGACACCATTATTACGCACACCTGGACCTCATCATCACCTTGATTACTCTCCKTTCATTTAGCCCTCAGTAGCCTCAGTCACCAGGCAGTATTGGTTTTGGTCACATTCAGTACACTTCTCCTGTTTTGTTTATCTGCCTTCCCTCTTCATCACTAAATTCTCCTTCTGCACCTGCTTCCTTTTATTTATTCATGTTTTATTTAACCTTTATTTAACTAGGCAAGTCAGTTAAGAACAAATTCTTATTTACAATGACGGACTACACCGGCCAAACCCGGACGACGCTGGGCCAATTGTGCGCCGCCCTATAGGACTCCCAATCACGGCCGGTTGTGATACAGCCTGGATTCGAACCAGGGTGTCTGTAGTGACTCCTCAAGCACTGAGATGCAGTGCCTTAGACCGCTGCGCCACTCGGGAGCCAAAGCATTCCAAGCGTATAAGTTACACACACTACACATCACCAAGCGTATAAGTTACACACACTACACATCACTACTGGGACAAGCTAATTTGCTTTAAACAATGCACACATAATGTTTTACAGTACATTATGTATCATCATTGATACACAGTTTATTTTAAACAAAAACATATATGATGTGTAACTATTTGTCATTTTAAAGTGTTTTTCATGGTTGCAAAGGCAAGGGATGTAAATGTCACCGCAAATTAAAGAATAACTCTGGTGCAAGTTTATTGCTGTATCCCGCTACAGCCTTGGTATTATCAACCTCGGTATTGGGGCTATGTGCAGTGCTACATTGGTTCAATTAGCTGGGGAGCATTCTGGGCAGAAGTGCTAAGTACCGTGGCTGACAGTCTTGGTGGACTGTTCAAGCCCTAAGACCAGAGCACTACTCAGAGGGACAGACGTTTTAATCTGTAAAGGCGTCCACATGCTTTCCAGACGAAACAGTTCGGAAGAGTTTTGTGACGTTTTTGTTCCTGTTGGACTTCGGCGAGTTTTTTCCCCCCGCCTGTTCGGGCACACAACATTTTTTCTGGAGGCAGGCTGAAGTCAGTAGTCGAAGTCTACGTCACTTCCTTGGTGATTGGTCAACAGTAGGGATTCTTCAATAAAGTCTTTGTTGTCATTCAACGAGAGACGACTCGTTTTCATGCAAATTCTTTCATTGAGAAATACTGCACCAAACAGCTTAGGTAGATGTAAAATTGCGTGACTAAGATCTCCTCTGCAAAAATTAAAAAATTAATGACAGATTTCTTGAGTTATCTTAGATTAATTCGGACTATTTTGAGGACTCGTTCGGTGAGCCGCCAGCCAAAGTGAATAATGCTGATGCCTTAATAAGGGCTTCATTGTTTGTAGTAAGACACCTGCCAGATGCTTAGAGGGAAAGTAGGATAGACATTAACAGGCCAAATAACATAAAATAATAAAATAATCATGAAAGGTTGGCTGCAAAACACCCTGACACTGAAGACCCAACAGCAAAACACATACAAATATGAAGCCAACATGGACAGTTTACAAGTTAAAGGGTGTTATTCTGTGTTAAAGGATAACTTTTGGTTGACCATGAACTGTGGAAGTGTGTATTTGACAAACTCATAAAAAGTATGTCAAATGTGAGAGAAATGTGTGTCAACAGGGTTCTAATTTTTAAGACAGCCAGGCACCTAAATGACTGGGATCCCTAACAACCTATAATCTCATTCAAAAACACACCTAAGCTTGTTGCCATGAGATCTTCAACCAGACACCACAATATTTGCACGATAGCTTCCTAACTTCTAGGAAACCTGTACAAATGTGAGAGATATGTGATGTGTAATCTTTCATCTAACTAGGCAATACTACAAGCAAAAAGTCAGAAGAAAAAAAAACTGCAAAAAGGAAATGTCGGTGGTTAATCTGAAACATAATTTCCTGTTGCAAAATGTCACAGAATTCTGAAAATTACTATAATGATTATTTTAGATGTATTTATGTATGTATTTATTTGATTCTTTATCTGTATGTCCATAAGTATTGTTAAGGAAAAACATTAAAAAGCAAACTCATCATGTTGTTTGAAAGCATTTWWWAAAAAAAAWATGTATTTCTGCCCAGCAGTGCTCTCATAAAACATTTACAACAAGACACATTCACATATGAACTTTGTCGAGACAACTCCACATGTCAAACAGAAACGTTGGCACTGCTCTGAACTGGAGTGTCATACAACAGACTTTTGTTCCAGCCCAGCTGGTCCACACCTGATTAACACACCTGATTCACCATCGTCAATTGAAACCAAGATTAGTTGAATCACGTGTGTTATGGTAGATCTACACCTACCAGAAGAGCCCTGTAAACAGTACAGCTATGCTGTTGGGGTTTCCATTTCAGCGCTGTTTACTTCACCRAGAGGCATGTGCACCACAGATTCCTCAGACAGAGAGACAAGAGACAGGCACATGTACACACTCACACACATGAACAGAAAAGTATTAGTAAACCTGACCCCATCATTGTTCACTCAAATTGTGTAGTCATAAGCAATGTTCCCTCTAAACTGGGCACCTCCTCACCGACTGCAGTGCAGAAGAAATGCCATGCTSCGCAGAGATGCAAGAGATTGAACTTCACTGAGTTCACCCCATTAGTTTGCATTATATAGATCAAAACATTTTCTGTACTCGAAGCAACATTATAGCAGCCCCTTTTCAAAGCAACAAACCAAAACAAATCTAACTTTGCGAGATTGAGCCTGTGATTTTGCTGTAGGCAGAGCCAGAGCGCAACGTAGTAGAATTCTATTGGCGGGTTAGCCCACTAGCGATCTTTCAATCACCCATGAGTTAATGCGCTTTTCAGATCAGTTCAGATCAGAGCGCAGAGCGTGTGCACATTTGTTGATATTCTTTGCTAGTTAGCGAGTTGTTAGCCCAGTTATAGATAAGTAACGTTATACGTCAGCAATGCGGAGTAACTGCTTCCTACAAGAGCACATAAGTGTAGGCTGCATTAGAAGCTGTCTTTGAAAAGACAGTCAGGTAAAACGCTTATAGCTGTGTTCGAATACCCATACTAACATACTGTATACTACATACTATAAGTATATTTTAGTATACTGTAAATGTATCCTTTCAGTTGAGCGTACAAGCGCTTTGCCTGTCTACCGGAAGTTGATGCCCTCTTGCTATGCAACCTCTTGCTATCATGTTAGCATAAATTACTAACTAGACATTTTACGACTTCAAAACTTCTAGGAAACCTGTACAAAATAGTAAAAATAAGGAAAAACCCTTGAATGAGTAGGTGTGTCCAAACTTTTAACTGGTACTGTATATACTTAATTTACATCACAAATAGTACGGTTAGTAYGAGTATTTGAACACAGCTTATGTCTTAATTGAAGGGGCAGTGTGTATTTTGAGTCAGACTTGAATATGCAAATAAGCCAATAGGCAGAGGGGTAGCCTACATTGTCTAATTCTCTGGATGGTAATAATAATTAGTTGTGAAGTGGTTTCTTGCATCATACAACCCAATACAATGTAGTCACTTATTGGGCCCATGGTGTTACAGACCAAGTAAAAAATCATGAATTAATGTAAAGCCCTTCATAATGTACAAATGTTTTAAAAGTCTCATGCAATATATACCTGCATAGAACACCATATATAGTCTACTGTAGGCTATATCATAGAAATCAAAAGCTATTTCCATGTGAAAATGTTATGGGATTTGCTCCATTGGTTTTGTTTTGTAGGCCTACATTATGCTCAAATAGCCACAATAGCCTATTGGCTACGGTTTAAAACTGTAAGGGTACAGCCTCAGTGTTCACTGTAAATGTGCATTGGAAGTTGCACATAATTCACACAACGTTCCAGTTTCCAATCACAAGACCAACATTTTGCTCAGTGRCCCAAAACAATTGGAGGGAATATTGGTCATAGCCAGGTGTGGCGGTGGTATTTCCTCATATATAAAGTTATAGTGCTTCCCCTAGTTAACCATGACCAGGCATCAAAACGAACGCAGCCCTGCGCACAACCAGCACAATGTTGCCAGGAAGTTGCAGGATCTATGGCTACGTCTCAAGTGGCACCCTATTTTCTATATTTCACAGTACTATTTTCTTTACCGTAAAACATGACATCATCTCTCTAAATTTACAACCGGGAGGCTGTAATATGTTTTACAGTAAGGAAAATAGTACTGTGAAATACATTACAGCATCTCTGCTGTAAAGCAAAATTACAGTACTAAGCTGCCAACTCTGGTGCCAGAATAATACTGTAAATTTACAGGGGAAAGTTTTACAGTGTGGGGCTTGGACAGAAAGCCTGACAACAAACCATCAGGCTATCACAATAAATAAATGTCATACTTAGGAAGACAAACACACACACACACACACATACATACACCTTCCAGCCTTAATAGTGTGAAAACTGTGGGAATTTAAGAGAATGACACCCTAAAAAGCATAGAGAGGAGAGAAGAGAAGATTTCTCAATTTCAGAGGAGTGAGAGGGATTATTGCCTCTGTTCCCAGTGTAAGACTGCAGCGCCTCGATTAATAAATCATTAAGACATCTCAATTAGGGGGCCTACCGTGTCCCTCACTGTGGCATCGTAATCCTCCACTGCTGCTACTACTGCTGCTGCTGCTTCCGGCATGCTTGGGTTGTGTTCCCAGAATAAGCTTACCCAAGCAGTCTGGCACAGGGACAGATTTACCGGAAGGGAGGGGCAGGCACTAGAGGATTGTGTGTGTTTGCGTGTGTGTACAGTACCAGTCAAAAGTTTGGACACACCTGCTCATTCAAGGGTTTTTCTTTATTTTTACTATTTTCTACATTGTAGAATAATAGTGAAAACATTTAAACTATGAAATAACAAGTAAAGTAACCAAAAAAAGTGAAGTAACCAAAAAAAAGCGTTAAACAAATCAAAATATACTTTATATTTGAGATTCTTCAAAGTAGCCACCCTTTGCCTTGATGACAGCTTGGCACACTCTTGGCATCCTCTCAACCAGCTTCACCTGAAATGCTTTTCCAACCGTCTAGAAGGAGTTCCCACATTTGCTGAGCACTTGGTGGCTGCTTTTCCTTCACTCTGTGGTCCAACTCATCCCAAACCATCTCAATTGGGTTGAGGTCAGGTGATTGTGGAGACCAGGTCATCTGATGCAGCACTCCATCACTCTCCTTCTTGGTCAAATAGCCCTTACACAGCCTGGAGGTGTGTTGGGTCATTGTCCTGTTGAAAAACAAATGATAGTCCCACTAAGTGCAAACCAGATGGGATGGCATATCGCTGCAGAATGCTGTGGTAGCCATGCTGGTTAAGTGTGCCGTGAATTCTAAATAAATCACAGACAGTGTCACCAGCAAAGCACCCCCACACCATCACACCTCCTCCTCCATGCTTCACGGTGGGAACCACACATGCAGAGATCGTCATCATTCTACTCTGCATCTCACAAAGATGCGGTGGTTGGAACCAAAAATCTAAAATTTGGACTCATCAGACCAAAGGACATATTTTCACCGGTTAAACATCCATTGCTTGTGTGTCTTGGCCCAGGCAAGTCTCTTCTTGTTATTGGTGTCCTTTAGTAGTGGTTTCTTTGCAGCAATTCAACCATGAAGGCCTGATTCATACAGTCTCCTCTGAACAGTTGATGTTGAGAAGTGTCTGTTACTTGAACTCTGAAGCATTTATTTGGGCTGTAATTTCTGAGGCTGGTACCTCTAATGAACTTATCCTCTGCAGCAGAGGTAATTCTGGGTCTTCCTTTCCCGTGGCAGTCCTCATGAGCGCTTCATCATAGCGCCTGATGGTTTTTGTGACTGCACTTGAAGAAACTTGAAAAGTTCTTGACATTTTATGGATTGACTGACCTTAATGTAATGATGGACTGTCATTATTATTTGAGCTGTACTTGCCATAATATGGACTTGGTCTTTTACCAAATAGGGCTATCTTCTGTATACCACCCCTATCTTGTCACAACACAATTGATTTGCTCAAACGCATTAAGAAGGAAAGACATTTCACAAACTAACTTTTAACAAGGCACACCTGTTCATTGAAATGCATTCCAGGTGACTACCTCATGAAACTGGTTGAGAGAATGCCAAGAGTGTGCAAATCTGTCATCGAGGCAAAGGGTGGCTACTTTGAAGAATCTCAAATATTAAATATATATTTGACTTCTTTAACACTTTTGGTTACTACATGATTCCATATGTGTTATTTCATAGTTCTGATGTCTTCACTATTATTCTACAATGTAGAAAATAGTAAAAAGAAAAGAAAAACCCTGGAATGAGTAGGTCTGTACAAACTTTTGACTGGTACTGTATGTGCACATGTGTGTGAAAGACAGTGCGTCTTTCCATCTGTCTGTACATGTAAACAAAAGTGAATGACGGTCGGTCAGACAGGCAATTAAAAAGCTTGACCTCGCCCGGTGGAGACAACCAGGATCTTTGTGGTGTTAAGTGTTGGGTGGGTGATCCCTGCTGGATCATGGATGGTGAAACAGTTGGGGGTCCCTGGCTGAAAGTTCCCTCTCTCAGATCCTGTTTCTTTAAAAGGATTAACAGGTCGAGGCAGCAGAAGGTGACACCCAGGTCTCCAACCAGACCCATGGTGAGGGGAAAGCCCTTTACATTGTTAGATCATTCTACAGAATTAGTGGGGCAACACTACCAGGGATCTTGCTCTCTCTCTCTCAGACCTGTGATCAGGGATCTTTGGCCAGAGGCTCATAAAGGACTCAAGGAGCACGGTTACATACACACAATAATACAATTGTATATAATTGTATAATACAATTAATTGTATTATTGTGGATAGTCAGATTAATATAATACTCTGTTTAAAACGTTTACATACTTTGCAAGAAGAACGATTTCCCTAATAATCCTGTTTGCATGGACACATCTGAAATCAGGCTACCTGATGGGACTTTTGATGAATGCAGAACACACTTCACTCGCACACAGGGTTGGGTAGGTTCTAGGGATGCACGATATACCAGTGAACATATCGGAATCAGACGATATTAGCTAAAAATGCCAACATCGGTACCGGTCCATTTTAACGCTGATGATGAGAACATCTTTGTTTATAAAGTAGGTACATGAAATAATGACGCTAGAGGTCGACCAATTATGATTTTTCAACGCCGATACCGATTTGGAGGACCAAAAAAAGCAGATACCGATTAAATCAGACGATTTGTATATGTATATATTTGTAATGATGACAATTACAACAATACTGAATAAAAACTTTTATTTTAACTTAATATAATACATACATTTTATATATTTAGTCTCAAATAAATAATGAAACATGTTCAATTTGGTTTAAATAATGCAAAAACACAGTGCTGGACAAGAAAGTAAAAGTATATATCTACATCATTTTCCGTCCTCATGATGCCATCTATTTTGTGAAGTGCACCAGTCCCTCCTGCAGCAAAGCACGCCCACAACATGATACTGCCACCCCCGTGCTTCACGGTTGGGATGGTGTTCTTCGGCTTGCAAGCGTCCCCATTTTTCCTCCAAACATAACGATGGTCATTATGGCCAAACAGTTCTATTTTTGTTTCATCAGACCAGAGGACATTTCTTCAAAAAGTACGATCTTTGTCCACATATGCAGTTGTGGCGGTTTGGGAGCAGTGGCTTCTTCCTTGCTGAGCGGCCTTTCAGGTTATGTCGATATTGAACCCATTTTACTGTGGATATAGATACTTTTGTATCCGTTTACTGCCTACTCCCGACCGTCACGTTGTACAGCGCCATATTTTCCGTTCCCTGAGGGTTTCGTTTTTCTTGGAATAGAAACACCATAATATTAATCAAATTAATGAACCTACATTTCTTCAAATCAATTCCATATACTATGTTCTTACAAAAAAGGTAATGCCAATATTGAAGACTATCAAATGATTCTCAAAGATGCCCTCTGGTGGTCAAACTAGCACTAATCAGCATTAATGGTAAAAATAGCTTACAATTAAATAACCTGCCATATAAATCTGTAGCAGCCCTCAAGGTGTGCTGCAGTATGACGCAACTTTTAGGCTTCTAACCCATTGCTTTCTACTACGATTAAATTAGATCTTTACATTAAAAAACGATAGCCTACCACTTCATCTTCAAGAATAGGACTTGGAAATATGGATGTATAGATTAGCCTAATTGTTTTACCTAAGCATAACCCAAAAACGAAGGACTTTTTTGCCAGCCCTACTCTGTTGGTTATGATTTTGTTGTCATGGAGGACTGATTGGGCTCGTTGATTCGAGTTGAAAAATAAATTCTGCGCTCATGGAATGGTATGCTTTGAGCACTACTGAAAAGAGCTATTTACACGTGAAAAATGAATGCRAAATGCTGCATTTGCTATAGGCCTATTGTTTACCTTTTTGTTGGTGACACTTTGATATCTTGATAATATGCAGCTGTTTAAAGGGCAAATCCACAGATGAAACAACAACAAAACGGCCACCCCGCCTCTGTTTTGGTAAAAAGCTGAGGAATGGGTCTGGAGAAATGTAACCACTCTCAGATTAATAGACAGGGCTATGGATGCAAGGACTGACCATCCATATATTTTTTAACAATGTTATGAGGCTATACAGTGTTAACATTTATAATGTTTACAAACAGAGAAAAACAAGCTTATATTTTGGGTTCTCATGGAGTGTGACAGTTGAACTAAGCTCATGAGGCATTTCTAAGTTATATTCTTCAAGAATCAATGGATATATATATATATATATATATCAATCCAGAAATGGATGTAGCAACTACAGATTGCCCCTTTAAGTCTATCAAAAGTGTGCGAGTTTCAGCATGTGTCCATTAGGCCTATGGATAATTTTTTTCATCCGCATGAATTGGATTGAGCAATAAAAGCCCCACTTTTATTCCATAGGCTGGGATCCGCACTATGCAGCTGTTGCAAGAGCGCATATTTCACAGGCTGTCCACTGGTTTCGAAAACAAAGATTGATAGGCAGCTTAAACTTCTTGAATTCAACCATTATTGGGATCAAATACACATTTGGATATGTGAACAGCCATCCACAACAACCACAATCCATAAGGCGCAAATACTGTAGCTAAAAATGAGAGAGCAGCAGTGTGATTCACAATCACATCAATGCGCTATGTAAAGATCAATAATAACTGATATCCGTATCGCCGTAGACTACACCACTGCTGTCATCCTTACCTCCAAGTGTTTATTCAAATTGGATAATCTTTGGATGCCGACAGCAGTCACACCATTGGAAGAGATAGCTTGGACTGTATGTAGCCTACAAAGCCTATTCCTGCTCTTTTCCCACAATCCATCAAACACATTTGGTATATCATCATAGTGGGCTCTCGCTCAGGTGGAACAAACTTAAACTTGCACCTTTTTRCAATCCTGATTTGAATTTCATTGAGAAAATTTCAAAGATTTTTTTCTCTCGCAAACATCCTTTACGAATTTCAAAGTAATCTTCAAAGTAATCATCTAGTTTTTCAAAAGTATCTGTAATCTGATTACAATATTTTTGTAATCCGTTACTCCCCAATCCTGCTCGCACATAAGAGGCAGGCTTGTGCTACAGCTGCTGCCACATACACAGATCAAATACACCGCTGGAACGCCAACTAAGCTGTTTACATGTCCTAACAATTCTAAACATTGCTCAGAAAACCAGGTATTTTAAATCGCATATGCAAACTTTGATTATGAGCTTACGCTCATTAGTATGGCCTTCTGCCATAATCAGTTTAATGTTGCATTATTCGTGTGCATGTAACCATACTCATTGTTTCCCCCATATGCATTTAGCAGCAGAAATACATAATGTAGATATATGGATGTAGGCCCCAGGAATGTAAGCCCCAGCAATTTTCTTTATGCAAAACCATCTAAGACTCAGATCATACAAAATAATGTTACAATTACATCTAAACTGTTTTAAATCGGAATTTGATCTATGGCCTTAATATTGGGTCAAATGACATTCATTAGGCCCGTGATTCATTATTCATTACAGCTAAATAATTGAATGTATTAAATTAATAGTTTAGTTAAAAAAGCACTTTGAAGCTCATTTCTGAAGCTTCTATCTTGCAATAGGTCTACACACCATAGAAATACAATTGCTTTTACACAGCACACTACGATTCCCAGAGTGCATTTCAATTCCCAGGGTGCTAGAGCTGCTCGCTGGCTACTGTTAGCAAGCACAGACAAACTCTTACCTTGTCGACTGTAGGAATTCATCGTAGGGTACCACTCCTGAGAAGCGAAACTGATGGAAGAGGATGAGGACAATGGCCTCAGTACTCCTCTTGGGGGTGTAAGATGAACACCATCCACCGTCTGGCTGGATGGACACTGCGAGGAAGACTATGACGAAGGGGGGGGGGGGGTCTCAAGGGCTCATTCTAGACAACGCAGCTTTCAGGGTATTGCCGTTGGCTTGCTTCTTCACTCCCGTGAATTCAACCTGTCAAGGGCACATGAACACACAAGTTTGAGTGAGGTTAGTCATATGTGGACCAAGTATGCTCCCATTAAAGAAATACTATATAGGCATATTACTTCACATATAATGCACCTGTACAAGCCTTTGTACAGTGCCTTCGGAAAGTATTCAGACCTCTTGACTTTTTCCGCATTTTGTTACATTACAGCCTTATTCTAAAATAGATTAACATTTAATGAAACTATGTCAATCATTATTTGAATATGTTGGTAACCCGTTGTATAAAAGTSATAATGCCCTCGAAGCCGGTGTTTGGAGGATATATTTGCACGGTTTGCCATCCCTCGACCTCATCTCGGGCCTAACAACACCCGTGCCAATATATCCACATTTATAAAAAATAAAAAATACAGTTAACAGTGCATGTCAGAGCAAAACCAAGCCATGAGGTCGAAAGAATTGTACGTAGAGCTCCGAGAAAGGATTGTGTCAAGGCAAAGATCTGGGGAAGGGTACCAAAAAATGTCTGCAGCATTGAAGMTCCCCAAGAACACAGTGGCCTCCATCATTCTTAAATGGAAGAAGTTTGGAATCACAAACACTCTTCCTAGAGCTGGCGGCACGGACAAACTGAGTAATCGGGGGAGAAGGAGGTGACCAAGAACCCAATGGTCACTCTGATAGAGCTCCAGAGTTCCTCTGTGGAGATGGGAGAACCTTCCAAATGGACAACCATCTCTGCAGCACTCCACCAATCGGGCCTTTATGGTAGAGTGGCCAGACAGAAGCCACTCCTCAGTAAAAAGCACATGACAGCCCACATGGAGTTTGCCAAAAGTCACCTAAAGACTCTCAAATAATGAGAAACAATATTCTCTGGTCTGATGAAACCAAGATTGAACTCTTTGGCCTAAATGCCAAGAGTCACGTCTGGAGGAAACCTGCACCATCCCTACGGGGAAGCATGGTGGTGGCAGCATCATGCTGTGGGGATGTTTTTCAGCAGCAGGAACTGGGAGACTAGTCAGGATCGAGGGAAAGATGAACGGAGCAAAGTACAGAGAGATCCTTGATGGAAACCTGCTCAGGACCTCCGACTGGGGAGAAGGTTAACCTTCCAACAGGACAACGACCCTAATCACACAGCCAAGACAATGCTGGAGTGGCTTCAGGACAAGTCTCTGAATGTCCTTGAGTGGCCCAGCCAGATGCCCGGACTTGAACCTGATCGAACATCTCTGGAGAGACCTGAAAATAGCTGTGCAGCAACGCTCCCCATCCATCTTGACAGAGCTTGAGAGGATCTGCAGAAAAGAATGGGAGAAACTCCTCAAATACAGGTGTGCCAAGCTTGTAGCGTCATACCCAAGAAGACTCTAGGCTGTAATCGCCGCCAAAGGTGCTTCAACAAAGTACTGAGTAAAGGGTCTGAATACTTATGTAAATGTGATATGTTTTTTATGTTCAATAAATGAGCAAAAATGTTTAAAGAAAACTGTTTTTGTTTTGTCATTATGGGGCATTGTGTGTAGATTGATGAGGGGGGAAAACAATTTAATCAATTTTAGAATAAGGCTGTAATGTAACAAAATGAGTAAAAAGTCAATGCACTGTATATGTGCAGACGGTCTCTCTTTCAGTCCTGTAGACTATTAGATATCATCCTGTACAAAGATAGTCAGTCTCAATTCTAACAGATTCTTCACTACAAGGGCAGTTTGGGTTACACATGCTAACACTGAGATCGCCTCCAGTCCTTCCCTGTACACAAGGTGCCTAAAAGGTGCCAATGCTGTCCACAGGCTAGGGCAAACAATGAGACAGTGACAGGATCACATACAGGCAGTTACACCCACACACGCGCGCGCGCCCCACACACGCGCGCGCGCCCCACACACGCGCGCGCGCCCCACACACGCGCGCGCGCCCCACACACGCGCGCGCGCCTTCCCACACAGTTTCGCGCAGCGCAGCGTCCCAACACGCGCGCCGCGCCACACACAGCACACACACACACACACACACAACAACACACACACCACACACACACACACACACACACACACACACACCGAGAGTGAGCCGACCACGGCAAATCAGCAGGAAGATGTGGCGCTCATTTAGGGTCAGCAATACCCTCCGTCAAGGCAGGAGCTTACTACATAGTGAGAACGCACACACACACAACACCACAGCCACACACACACACACACTGCCCTTCTCAGTAGAGAGAGAGGTACTTTTTTTTTTTATTCTGATAACCATGGAATATGAAGGTCAGTCCTGTATTTAACCACAGAAATAATAACAGCCAAATATGGCCTTCATTGGAGTAGGTTAATAACTTATTCAGAAGACTGGGCCTGGGCAAAACCCTAGGCCTCGGCTGCAAAAGCAGCATCAAAGCCTGTCTTACTGCTATTGTACAGCACAATATTTAACATCACCTCCGACATTCTAAACAACAGTGTTTACTTTCCGGTGTCAACGATGCACATTAGTTCCATTGCTTTGGTGTGGCCACACGACACATTGTCTCAATCTACCCCCTCTGCTCCAATATAATAGTCCAACCTGTCAAACAAGACAGCATTTAGTTGTCTTCACTCGCTATTTGACACACAACACATCATTTCCACTCTTTCTGGCATGGCACACATCCCTAAAAACAATACACATCTGTGCAACACTCAACACTCTCAGGCTGCCCTCCGATTCGCCATACTCCCCCCCCCCCCCGAAGTGTGCACTTTCATGGATTTACAAGGAATGAACAGGTGTGAGCAATATGGTTAAACACATGCTTATACCAATCCAATGGTTTGAAATCAATGAGGGAGCGTGAACAAGTGGACACTTGGCTAAGTAAGGTAGAGATTTGGACTGCAGCCCTTGAACATCTGCCCTTCTGTTTCCTCAATGGAAAAAGGTTCCAAGGTCAAGCAATTATTTGACACCAAATGAAAATCAGATTCGTGTTCAGGAGGGAGAAAACGTTTAGAAACGAGGAGGTAACTACTGAACTTGTGCAATAGGAACACAGATGTTCATTTACAAAAGGCCCTACTTAGTTTAATACCACTCAGGAGGAACGGGTCAAAAAGACTTACCAATACTACAGTCTGTGCTGACGAGATCTCCTCAGTGTACGTGTGCATGCGTGCGCGTGGAATAACATATGGCCTGGAGGGATCCAGTGACATAATACTCAAAGTGACAATCTGGTAAGGGGGAGTGTTGGCTTGTCGTCTGATCTGCCGCGCCATGAGAGACTTGCCAGCATACGTTTGCGCTGCTATAGTCAACCCAACCATATTTTTTAAATCAGGGGAAGTTGGGGTCTGTCGCATATAAATGTCGTAACACATAAATGTCAAACCAAAGCCATAGCATGTTGAGCATTTGTGAATAGACTAGGGTTCTTGACAAACAAGGTCATTATTTTACTGTAAAAGGCTAATTTGTTCATAATGACTAACCTGGATAAATGAAGGTTAAATAAAACTGTCAACACTCATATCATATAACATGACTACTCATATCAATATACATGAATATGATCATTAATAATGATCTAATAATTATCTTGCAAATCTGTCTTAACATCTCCATCTTAAAGGCCCAGTGCATTCAAAAACATGATTTACCTGTGTTTTAGATATTTCCACACTATGAGGTTGGAATAATCTTACGAAATTGGGAAAAGTATGATAATACCCTTTTAGTGTAAGAGATATTTAAAAAGACCGCCTGAAATTTCAGCCCATTTTGGTGAGATGGAGTTTATCACCAGGCGGTAAATGAGTTAATAGACCAACAAGAAAGAGTTCCAAACCTCTCTGCCAATAACCGCTAGTTTTCAGCTTGCCCTCCCCACTGAGACCACTCCCAGACAGTCCTGGCAAAAGCCTTGCTTTAGAAATTGCTTTTTTCTAAGAAGCTCTTTTTTGTTTATTTTTCAGCATTTTAATTTAAAACAATCACAGTACGGTATTTAATTGTTACCCAGAAATGATTTGATATTAAGAGCAAAACGACTGCATTGGACCTTACTGTTTCCAGTTGTAGGCCCTTTTGACCGACCGATTGGATAAGAAGTGCACATCAAAAATATACAGGTCTGAAAATGTCTCCTCACTTGACAGAAATGTGTCTCTTGCAGCCAATAAAATAATTCATTTCCCCAGTGCCCCGAACTGTACCGAAGGTAATCATGTCTGCATAAAAATAACACGGGGTCGAGATTGCCAGCGGTAAACAACAATCAGGGACGTGCGGCGCGCAAAATTAATCACTGAAATGTACTTCTGGTGTTCGACAGTTACTGCCTGCCTCTCGAGCCTAATTGAGTATGAATAATTCACTCAGGGACCACAATTAACGGTAGTGTATGTACATGCCTGCACGTATGTATCGGAAAAATTACGCGATGGCGGCTTGACACGTTATTGTGTTTTTGTTGTGGTTGAAGTTTTTCTTCCATTTATTGACAAAGGCTGCTCCTGAAAGTTTTTGTTAAGGCAGGTGATGGCTGGGGTGGAGTGGAACTTATATAATTCTATACAAGGCCTAGATAAGAAATCTAAATGATAGCTCTTGTCTAGAAGGGTCTGGTGTTCACAAAGGCTTGGATAGGAACAGGTGAGCATTTAGGGTGCAAAGCCCCTCCCCAAAAATATTGTCTGGTGTGAGGACCCCATGGTTGTCTGAACTCATTGGTGCTGATGGCAGGGCACTTGGGAGACAACAGGGGAGAGGAAAGGGAGAAGGGAAGGCGGGAGAAAGTGGAGCCTGGCTGTGCTGAGAGAAAAGTGACACCTTATCTGACATGACAGAACCCTCCCCGTGTTGACACAATACTCGCTGCTGCATGCTCATGTTCTCAGAGAAAAGAGAGACGAGCCGTAGCCCGCAGGTTTCACATCAATCAGCAGTTTAAAAAAAGAGGACAGGCACAAGCACAGACAATCGCTGGGATATTGCTCAGTGTGATGTTGGAGTTCTCGTAGGGGCAGGGAGTGTGGTATGTGTTGGCTAGGAGAGCGTGGGGGCTGGGGAGGCTCGTATCTCAAAACTGAATAGGTAGAAGTCTTGACCCTTTCAATGAGTAATAGACAGCAATACCTCAAAACTGACAGTTCTGTCGAAAAGTTAAACATTCTCAACAGTTGACAAGAACAAAACAGCCCTTGGAAATCCAACTGACTTCCCAGTTAAGGATTTAGTCRGACGTTAGGCAGTAAAAAACGCTTCTGACTCTACATGCACTTATTTCAAGTTATTATACTAAATGTCTGCCAAATATTTTATGGTGGAATGCAAACAGAGGTAACAAAAATATTATTCCATGTTCTCGACAAAGCTTCCCGTAATCCACAAGTCTGAGATGAGACAATTAAAACTACATTAACATTCAAATCTGGCACTGTACTATAATTGGTGCTGTTCACAGACTAAACTACTCTTCGCGTTAGGCTTTCTGCCATTTTGTTAGCTACAAGTACCCTGACACCGATGTCTGTCAGCTTTAGAGCTTAGAACTGTCAAACTTTGTGAACACCAGACCCTTCTAGACAAGAGCTATCATTTAGATTTCTTATCTAGGCCTTGTATAGAAGTCTAAAGTGGTGAAGACACTGTCATTTATACAACGGGCGGGTCTAATCCTGAATGCTGATTGGTTAAAACCACATTCCAGCCGGTGTCTATTACAAAAGTTGCCACCGGCTAAATCTATGATGTTAAAATGCCTATTTAATGTTCCATCTGACTGCGCAATCCACTGTCTCATCAGCCCAGCCAGGCAACTTATAAACTTGATCTCCACTATAAAAAGCAGCCAGTATGGCAATGGAACATTTAGAACGAACGACTGGGTTGCGTCCATAGATGCAGAACAAAAAGACTGAACGACTGTCTCTAGTAACCCTTAATTTGTGTCGGGACTATATCTTGTGGAAGGATGAAATAGTATGAATAAATTTATCAAATTAACATTTAATGAAACTATGTCAATCATTATTTGAATATGTTTAACCCGTTGTATAAAAGTGATAATGCCCTCGAAGCCGGTGTTTGGAGGATATATTTGCACGGTTTGCCAGCCCTCAACCTCGTCTCGGGCCTAACAACACCCGTGCCAATATATCCTCCAAACACCGGCTTCTCAGGCATTATCACTTAAATATAGCTTTGTGGGCTTGAATTGTTACTTGCTGAGATTTGATGTTTTGAGGTTATTCTGTTGTTGAACATTCGCTGTATCCATTATGTTATGGACTGGCTGCATATACAGTGCATTCGGTAAACTATTCAGACCCTTTGACTTTTTCCACATTTTGTTACGTTACAACCTTACTCTACAATTGATTCAATCATTTTTTTCTCTCATTAATCAACACACAATACCCCATAATGACAAAGTGAAAACAGGTTTTTTGTAATGTTGGCAAATTTATTAAAAATAACTAAATGAAATACCTTATATACATAAGTATTCAGACGCTTTGCTATTAGACTCGAAATTGAGCTCAGGTACATCCTGTTCCCATTGGTCATCCTTGAGATGTTTCTACAACTGTCTATATAAAGGTCCCACAGTTGACAGGGCATGTAAGGGCAAAAACCAAGCCATGAGGTCGAAGGAATTGTCTGTAGAGCTCCGAGACAGGATTGTGTCGAGGCACAAATCTGGGGAAGGGTACCAAAACATTTCTGCAGCATTGAAGGTCCCCAAGAACATAGTGGCTTCCATCATTCTTAAAAGGAAGAAGTTTGGAACCACCAACACTCTTCCTAGAGCTGGCCACCCGGCCAAACTGAGCAATCGGGGGAGAAGGGCCTTGGTTAGGGAGGTGACCAAGAACCCAATGGTCACTCTGACAGAGCTCTAGAGTTCCTCTGTGGAGATGGGAGAAACTTCCAGAAGGACAACCATCTCTGCAGCACTCCACCAATCAGGCCTTTATGGTACAGTGGCTAGACGGAAGCCACTCCTCAGTAAAAGGCACATGACAACCCACATGGAGTTCGCCAAAAGGCACCTAAAGTACTTTCAGACCATGAGAAACAAGATAATCTGATCTGATGAAACCAAGATTCAACTGAATGCCAAGTCAGGTCTGGAGGAAATCTGAAAGCATCCCTACGGTGAAGCATGGTGGTGGCAGCATCATGCTGTGAGGATGTTTTTCAGCGGCAGGGACTGGGAGACTAGTCAGGATCGAGGGAAAGATGAACGGCGCAAAGTACAGAGAGATCGTTGATGAAAACCTGCTCCAGAGCACTCCGGACCTCAGACTGGGGTGAAGGTTCACCTCTCAACAGGACATCAACCCTAAGCACACAGCCAAAACAACGCAGGTGTGGCTTTGGGACAAGTCTCTGAATGTCCTTCAGTGGCCCAGCCAGAGCCCGGACTTGAACCCGATCGAACATCTCTGGAGAGACCTGAAAATAGCTGTGCAACGACGCTCCCCATCCAACCTCACAGAACTTAAGAGGATCTGCAAAGAAGGGAGAAACTCCCCAAATACAGGTGTGCCAAACTTGTAGAATCAAGAATCAAAGGTTCTTCAACAAAGTACTGAGTAAAGAGTCTGAATAATTATGTAAATGTGGTATTTCCATTTCTATTATTTTATAAAATTAACTGTTTTTGCTTTGTTATTATGGGGTATTGTGTGTAGATTGATGAGGGGGGAAAAATATTTCATCAATTTTAGAATAAGGCTGTAACATAACAAAATGTGGAAAAAGTCAAAGCTTCTGAATACTTTCCGAATGCACTGTATGCAGTCATTTCTCTCAAACGTTGCCTTGTAATCTTATAGTGCAGAGTTTACTTCCTGATTTTCTAGATGCTGATCAACCATGTGGTAAAACAAACATTATTACAGCATAACATAATGAATCCCCAAAATAATATAAGCACATAACAGGTAGTGATGGGGGAGGGGGATTTGATACAGTTACATATATGATATATCGTATTGTATTAGCAATATCGCAATATTATTTTTGTGCTGGTTGGCTTAGGGAATTTTCCTTCATAGCTTGTTCTCCGTCTTCTTTTTAAAATAGGGAGCCAATTTATTTTCAGCACTTTTATTTCTAGGACTGAACAAAACTTGTCTTCTCATGGCTCTCTCTTGTCCCTCTGCAGCAGATATATGGTGAGCAATATGTTTGGAATCGCAATAAAATCACAGTATCAAATCGCAATACATATAGAATCGTGAGAATTGCAATACATATCGTATTGTCACCTAAGTATTGTGATCATATCGTATCGTGAGGTCCCTGGCAATTCCCAGCACTAATAATAGGCCTACTCATTAGTCCCTGTCTAGTTTAGGCGGAATCAGCTTTTTCAGTACAGTGAAGGACTAACTGTCAAACAAAGATAAGTTTGCATTAAATCCTATTTTACTTTTAGGTGGCAGCAACGCTGACAGACATCTGGTTAATAAAATAACATCTTATCCAGTTCTATAAATGTTAGCAGCAGAGTTAAACGTCTCTTCAACAATGCAATACTATGTCAGAAATGTGCTATTTTAGTTTACAAGTTCAGCTCACTGGAGAAGAAAAGACATGGGAAATGTAAATTCTGTCATGTGTAGGCTAAGTTCTCGTCCAAGCCTCAGCATTGAGTGGTTACGTACTCAACATTGACAATGAACTCTGCTCGGCGTGTCTCTATAGTTGAAATCCTGACACCCCGCCTTGTGCCGCAGCCACAAAAGCCAGTCAATTTTCAGCCAAACAAAAAGCAGGAAGTGAACACTTTCCCTGCCATCTACCGAGCCTTCTAAACGACATCCGTGTCAACTTGCCCTCTCTACCACCATTTTACCATCACTTTCTTTCGCTGTCTCTCCTTTTATTTTCTCCTACCTTCCCTCCGCAATGTCATTAACCTGTTCTCTGCCATTCTCAAAAACTCACGTTACCACACTCACTCCATCATTCGTCCTCCATTTCTTCACATCTCCATAGTCGCTGCAGCACTTTAACAAGCAGTAGAATGAGGGAGAACGAGGCAAACTCTGTTTACTGTGCCCCGCTGGTGAGGCGTAGGCGTCATGTCACCTTGTCTCCCTGACATTAATGGACCATTAGCATTCATTAGAGCGACAACGTCAACAAACAAGACCGTTCTAATTGACAACTCTGCATAATTGCCAATTCTTGGGGACTTTTTTAAACCGTCTGGAACAGGCCAAATAAACAACAGCCGGGTCTGAGTTCCGAGCCGCTCAATGGGATGCTAAACTGTTTGTTAACAGGGCTGAGGGGGCAATGGGTACAGGAGGGTGAAGCCAGGGCTATTCTCAGAGCCCCCGGCACAACGGTCTGAGAATTCTTCTATTGGCTGAGTCATGTTCAGTGGGGAGAAAACGTTTTGAAATAGAGTGAAACAGGGAGTTACTAACTGAACGTATCTAATAGGTTAATTTTTGTTTTCTGTTGCAAAACATTTGAAAAGTTTGCTATGACGTGCACTACTGAACACGACCCTGGTATCAAAGCATGTCCTGTGAAATCAGATGAATCTGGCCAGGTGTTGTTACGGAAAATAGACATAAGTTTTAAGAAATAGAGTACAAAAAATATTGCACCACCTCTCCATACAATACAGCACACGCGTTGACTATTTGACTAAGCTTATGAGGCATTTATGTGTTTTATTCTTCAAGAATTAATGGGTAAATATCATTCATTTATACAGTAAGTCGAAAAATGAATGTAGCAATTATGGATTCTGGCTTTAAACAGATTTTTATTCTCAGCAGTAGAAAACTTGGGTTGTTACACCATTCAGTCCCTTTCCCTGAGATCGAGTTGTCATTAAGGAGCGGTCTTCTGTCAGTGCCAAGTTCTTGAAAGGCTGCTATGACCTTCTTCCTGTGAGGATTGGAATTTACGAGTCAGGAACGCCAGTCCTTGAGAACTGGAATGTGGAAAAAATTGCTTCAGCTAGACGCTAGGCACAAGAGCACAGATTAGAGCTTGTTTGTTTACTACTTAATTTGAGGCCTCTGGGAGAATCTCAAATGCATTTCCTTGATTCCTCATGTCCTCTCTCCTCGCCTCCTTCTCAAAACCCATTTGATGAGAAGGTCAGGGGGCCTTCCGCTTTGACCTTCTCATCCAATGGATTTTGGGTAGGAGGCGAGGTAAGAGAATGCAATGAATAAAGGCAATGCAATCGAGACTCTCCCTCTGACTCCAGTTTAGATAACCCTGATTCACTGATGTCACCTCACCTCATATACGAACTCAAACAGACATAGGCCTACAAATACCAACACATAACCCCAATAAGTCAAGTTCAACACATGCAAAAACCAACAAACTCTGACATGCACATTTGAACAATCACTAACAACATCATAACATGATTAATAAGGAACAGTGCATATTCTACTAATTACACAAACTACCTCAATTCCATGTATATGCAATAGCAATGCATATAGCCTGCAAAACAAGTATTGAAATGCTATAAAGTTAAAACTGCAATATGAAACTTTTTGGGAGAACAGACCAAATTCACATAGAAATGTGAGTTATAGATCTGTCAGTCTCATTGAAAGCAAGCCTAAGAAGCAGTAGATATGTTCTATGTGCGGCATGTCTATGGTCCCCATTTTTAAGTTTAGTTTTTGCGTCTTCTACATCAGCATCAAACAGCTGAAAATACAATATTTTTGGTTATTTAAAATATATTTCACAGCTGTTTAGATGGTACAATGATTCTCTACACTTTACATTGCTTGTTTTAACTGAAATTAGGCGAACTATTCTAATTTTATGGCGGGGCGATTTCTGCATATTGCGCCTTTAATACAATGTTACAGGTTTAAGAGAAACTTAAAGGGGAAATTTGCAGTTCAAACACCAACAAACACCAACATATAGAATTATGGAGTAGCCTTCCACAAAGCACAAGCCAATTTTTAAGCAAATATGACATCGATGCCATAGAAAATTCTGTCAATTACTGGTCTACTAATTGAAGTAAACAAGATGTCACTGAGTAGCGTAAATCGATGTGAACAGTAGGATTTGTTAAATGTCACCTGAAAACATTGTGGGGAATCCGATATGGTAAATAGGGTCCACCCTCTCTGCCCAGTGTGGGTGAAAACGCACTTTGGTGATGAAATTTCACTTCCTTATGTTATAAACTACATTTTACCAAGACAAATATGATTATTTGTTCTGAATTGTTCAGTGAGGTCTTCCTCTTACATATGATTAAGAAAATATCCCAAAGTCGGATTTCATAACATTATTCATCCGGTAATAAGCACCGAGCTCTGCTGACAGAGTGGTGCCGCTTTCTCGCAGCGACGTTTGAGGATTTTACARGTTGTGGTGGTTGTCTGCAAAGTTGTTTCCGCGGGTTGTAAAAAACGAAATTAACATGACAGGAGCGGAATTAAATGTAAAAGGCTTTGAAAATAAAAGGTGCTTTGTTGACATTTCACAAAGATATGCTTGTTTTTGTGAGAAATCTTCTAAAAATAACAGGAATTTCGCATTAATATWAAAAGCATATATTAAAATACTACATGTCACGTCTCAAAATCGATATCTATCCTTACCAGTATTGGTTTGGGTGTAGTGGACTACATATCARTCAACTAGTAATTTAACTACATTTTGCAGTAGCTTGGTGYGAGTTAAACTAAATTAAAATCTTTGTAGTGTTTTCAGTTGTTAATTACTTTTTTTTGCCATGTAGAAGTGTAGCTAACTACTGGAAGTACACACMACTTTTTTGCTCAAATAAAATATGCAAGAAGTAATAGGCAAGAATTTCCTTTCTTTTTCAGCATCAGACCTGCCTAATTCTTTCATAAAACATATATTTTTWGTTTTATAGGCTAAATMACACATTCTGCTAACATCTYACTCCAGAGTGATCTGTTCTTTTAATTTGTAGTCTATGACATTTCACATTTAGATACGATAATTTGGTAASACTTTACATGATACCCAGCGCTATAACACGTTATGACACGGTCATAACCAGGTCATAACAGCTGTCATAACACTATCCTGACCCATATATTTACACCTGCAGTGACATATATTGCGTTATTTTAGGACACCTACATAAGTCTCAAAAACCCACATTTATTCAAATGTGTTTTTTCCCTGCCAAGAAGTTTCCTTTCATTTTAAAGTTTGTTTCTTAAGTCKTTTGTTGTTGTTGTAATGAATTCTGTTAACAGTCATGTTTTTTCCATCATATTTTAAATAACTTGRAGAAAATACACTTTATGACACTGTCATGAAGCATTATGGCCATCATAATCATATAAGCCAGATAGGCCTATCATGTACATGCCCTTATGTCACTAGTCATCAGTCAAAAAGAGGGTGTCTTGTCCTGCTCCTTAAATCTGCTCATCCCAGTCATCAGTAACAGAGTATTGGGGTAGGTGCATGTCTGACATCAATTTGTGGGCAATGATCATTTAATATGGTCAGTTTCAGAAAATGTTAAATAACATAAACAAGTAACCATGAAATAACTAGTGTGGTAMGTTTTGACTCTTATGTAGGTTGTCATAACCAGCCATGAAATGATGCAATATCCTGTGTGTCACAACAGATCTAAATACAGTGCACTTGGAAAGTATTCAGACCCCTTGACTTTTTACGTTACAGCCTTATTCTAAAATGCATTATAGTTTTTRCCCCTCATCAATCTACGCACAATACACCATAATGACAAAGCAAAAACAGGTTGACAGAAATGTTTGCAAAATACCCCCTGAAATATCAAATTTACATAAGTATTCAGACCCTTTACTCAGTAATTTGTTGAAGCACCTTTGGCAGCGATTACAGCCTCAAGTCCTCGACACCTGTATTTGGGGAGTTTCTCCCATGCTTCTCTGCAGATCCTCTCAAGCTCTGTCAAGGTTGGATGGGGAGCGTCGCTGCACAGCTATTTTCAGGTCTCTCCAGAGATGTTCAATTAAGTCCGGGCTCTGGCTGGGCCACTCATGGACATTCAGAGACTTGTCCCAAAGCCACTCCTGTGTTGTCTTGGCTGTGTGCTTAGGGACGTTATCCTGTTGGAAGGTGAACCGTCGCCCCAGTCTGAGGTCCTGACCGCTCTGCAGCAGATTTTCATCAAGGATCTCTCTGTACTTTGCTCCGTTCATCTTTCCCCTCAATCCTGACTAGTCTCCCAGTCCCTGCCGCTGAAAAACATACCCACAGCATGATGCTGCCACCACCATGCTTCACCGTAGGGATGGTGCCAGGTTCCCTCTAGACGTGAGGCTTGGCATTCAGGCCTGAGAGTCCTTTAGGTGCCTTTTGGCGAACTCCATTCGGGCTGTCATGTGCCTTTTACTGAGGAGTGGCTTCCGTCTAGCCACTCTACCATAAAGGCCTGATTGGTGGAGTGCTGCAGAGATGATTGTCCTTCTGGAAGGTTCTCCCATCTCCATAGAGGAACTCTAAAGCTCTGCCATAGTGACCATCGGGTTTTTGGTCAACTCCCTGACCAAGGCCCTTCTCCCCCGATTGTTCCGTTTGGCTGGGGCGGCCAGCTCTAGGAAGAGTCTTGGTGGTTCCAAACTTCTTCCATTTAAGAATGATGGAGGCCATTGCTTTCTTGGGGTCATTTTTTGTTACCCTTCCCCAGATCTGTGCCTCGACACAATCCGTCTCTGAGCTCTACGGACCATTCCTTCGACCTCCTGGCTTGGTTTTTGCTCTGACATGCACGGTCAACTGTGGGACCTTATATAGACAGGTGTGTGCCTTTCCAAATCATGTCCAATCAATTGAATTTACCACAGGTGGACTCCAATCAGGTTGTAGAAACATCTCAAGGATGATCAACAGAAACAGAATGCACCTGAGCTCAATGTTGAGAATCATAGTAAAGGGTTAAAATACGTATGTTAATAAGGTGTTTCTGTTTTTTTATACACTTGCAAAAAATATATACAAACCTTTTTTTGCTTTGTCATTATGGGGTATTGTGTGTAGATTGATGAGACATTTTAGTTTAATCCATTTTAGAATAAGGCTGTAAGGTAACAAAGTGTGGAAAAAGTCAACGGGTCTGAATACTTTCCCGAATGCACTTTATATGTGTCATGACAGTGTAATGACACTCCGGATTAGAGAAGAAAGAGTTCAACAGCTAAATTCAACAGCTAGCCTTTCAACATCCAGCCTAGCTGACGCAATGCTATTTTCCATATTTTTTACCACTTTTTTTCTGTGGCCTTATTTTACTCATTGGTCAAAAAATGCGTTTATGATTGGACACCCTCGAATTAGCAACCAATACCAACTCAMCTGTGAAAAATTGTCACTTGCGAATTAACTCCATTAACTACATGAAATAACATACAGGATTTCACGAGCTACAGATTTTAAAAAACYAATTCACACAAAAGTGCAATAGTGTCAATTTGTAACATGCATAATCAGCGATAACCCAATAATCTTACTTCAACTAGTTACACACTGGGGAGCTCAAGTGATAATGTAACAGTTGTGTTCGTGGAATCTTACAGGACTAACGTTACATGTTTATCCGATTTGAGTATTGGACCATGGAGATCACTGTATTGCTTCAAAATATCGCCCGTGTGAGTAATGTAGCTACTCATGAAATACGTTATGACATTAAGATGTTATCTGACATTAAGATGCTACACACCCACCACTTCCCAAAGATATATGTAACTAGGCGATACTTGAATTGAAAAAGAAAGTCAAAACCATAGCTACCAAGAAATAGATCACGATAACAACTTCACCTCGGTCTGAATAGTGTTGCAAATTTTATCAAATCAAGCAAACATGGTTTAAATTGTCCAATCTCACAACTGCTGTATCAGATTGTCGTATTTGTGTAAAAGAAAGCTACCTGAACAAACGCCCTCTTGAATGTTGTGATTTCTATCCAGGCTCCGTATGCAGCAGCCCCACTCTATCGAACATGTAGAATTTAGGACCCGTTGGAGAAAACGCCAGTGAGAGAGTCATTCACAGATTCCGCCATACTGGATTTTGGCTAACCAATAAATCACGTGTCGTGCGCTATACCTCAGTGGTCGCGCTCTCCTGCATTTCCTTAGGAGGCGGGTTCACCGAATGATGTCGGTCGGCTTGTTTGACACTGGAGTAACTTCATGTTGCCACAGAATGCTGTTCAGGGTTGAGTAGCTTACTTTCTAAATGTAATCTGTAACAGTTACTAGTTACCTGTCCAACATTGTAATTAGTAACGTAATTTTTGGATAACCCAAATTACTTCCAATTACTATCCCCTTATGGCTACACGACAAAATCCAAATTTCGTTGCCTACTCGGGACGAGGGGCCGTGACCGACGCTAGTTTAATGTGAGCGGTTCGGGAGATGCAATATGAGGGTGATCAGCAATAGCCAATAGCCAATGAGAGCTCGCAAGAGAAGCCAGTGAGATGACGAAGTTGTTTCGCATCACCCAGAATGTGTAGACGCTCGAGCAGGAGCGATGACTAGGACAACTACTAGTATGCGTTTGTGCTTGCCAAAGTGTCAAATCGTTACAGCTCTGACGTTCACAAGCAAGCAATGTTATTCAATTCAAAATGTTGGCTAGATACAGTATTTCAACTCTGTATGGCAATTGTAAATGTCTGACTGAAAACGTGTATGAGGCTGCTTTGAGCCACAGCTCGTAGCTAAATTACATTTAATCACATCATTGTTTTCGCGAGACAGCGTGGCATCACACGACCAGGGTTGGGTAGGTTACTTTCTAAATGTAATCCGTTAGTTACTAGTTACCTGTCCAAAATTGTAATCAGTAATGTAACTTTTGGATTACCCAAAATCAGTAACGTAATCTGATTACTTTCTCAAGAGGCGTTGGAAGAAGACACAAATGTATGTTACCAATTGAATGACATTTATTGCAGGATAAAACAATGTTAAAGTTTACATAGCTGGCCATATATGGATGTTACATTTMACTTTATGGGTTGATTATGTAGGCTTCGTCTAACCCATTGCTTTCTACTACATATAATACGATTTAATTATATCTTTACATTAAAAACAAAGTCTATCAGAATTCCAGTAATTCCAATCGATGTTTATACCCCTTGATCTTCAAGAATAGGACATAGAAATATGGAAGTATAGATTAMCAAAATTGTTTTACCTGAGCATAACCCCAAAACTAAAAACTGATTAGTCAGCCCTAGTCTGTTGTTTATGATTTTGTTGTCATGGAGGACTGGTTGSGCTCATTGATTTGAGTTAGAAAAAAATGCTGCGCTCATGGCATGCTTTGAGRACTACTGAAAAGTGCTATTTACATGACAAAAATGAATGCCATATTCTGCATTTGCTTTAGGGCTATTGTTTACCTTTTTGTTGGTGACACTTTGATGTCTTGATAATATGCATCTCAAAAAAAGCAATTTTTTTGTCCATTAAAATAACATAAAATTGATCAGAAATACAGTGTAGACATTGTTAATGTTGTAAATGACTATTGTAGCTGGAAACGGCAGATTTTTTATGGAATATCTACATAGGCGTACAGAGGCCCATTATCAGCAACCATCACTCCTGTGTTCCAATTGCACGTTGTGTTAGCTAATCCTAGTTTATCATTTTAAAAGGCTAATTGATCATTAGAAAACCCTTCACAGCTGAAAAATATTGTCCTGATTAAAGAAGCAATAAAACTGGCCTTCTTTAGACTAGTTGAGTATCTGGAGCATCAGTATTTGTGGGTTCGATTACAGGCTCAAAATGGCCAGAAACAAATAACTTTCTTCTGAAACTCGTCAGTCTATTCTTGTTCTAAGAAATGAAGGTTATTCCATGTGACAAATTGCCAAGAAACTGAAGATCTCGTACAGCGCTGTGTACTACTCCCTTCACAGAACAGAGCAAACTGGCTCTAACCAGAAAACAAGGATCTAAGTAACCCCAAACTTTTGAATGGTAGTGTATATATTTTTTATTTATTTAACCTTTATATGACTACGCAAGTCAGTTAAGAACAAATGCTTAATTACAATGACGGCCTACCCCGGCCAAACCCTAATCCGGACGACGCTGGGCCAATTGTGCGCTGCCTCATGGGTCTCCCAGTCACGGCCAGCTGTGACACAGCCTGGGATCGAACCCGGATCTGTAGGGATGCCTCAAGCACTGCGATGCAGTGCCTTTGACCGCTGTGCTACTCGGGAGGCCCCCGCAAATTGATTTTAACAAACAATTGGTCCCCCAGAAAATGCGTCCCTCCGTTTAATTTCAAAATCCCAATGCGGCCCTCGAGCCAAAAAGTTTGCCCACCGCTGTTGTACGGTGACCCCGTCTGTGCCACATCTTTTAGTGTGAGCGACACTATGTTGGCTAGACAAAAAAAAAACTACAGGAAAGATGGTCATCATCATAGTGCTCTCTGACTTGTGGTCAGACTCGCTCAGGTGGAACAAACTTAATCTTCCACATTTATTCAAAGCTGAATTGGTGTCATTATGTATTTTCTTTCCGCAAACATCTTTTCTGAATTTAAAAGTAATCATCTATTTTTTCCAAAGTATATGTAATCTGATTAAAATATTTTTGCTGGTAACGTAACTGATACGTTTTTTTGTAATCAGATTACATGTAATCAGTTACTCCCCAACCATGATGCTATTATATGGCTTTTTAAAATTGCCTATTAAACTGAGGTGGGTCCACTTTTACAATTCCCAATATGAAGTAGCTATTCTGATTGTGTTGGGAACATGGCAATTGTATCAATAGCAAAACAAACAGTCACTCATAGGTTGTTTTGTTTACAAGAATATTGATTTGATAAAGACTTTCAGGATCTGCTCCTACTTAAGGCGCCAATCATCTTGAAGTCATGACATATTTACATTAAGGTTGGCCTACTTAAAACAGTATTTATCAATGGGTGTATAAGTAGTTTACAAACTGTTATTAATTTATAGATAGTTTATTTTGTGTCATAAACCATTATAATACATTTGTTGAAATTGTGTCATAAACCATTATAATACATTTGTTGAAATTGTGTTAGTCATTTGGCTGCTTGCCAAGTACTGAGTTTATATATGGCTGCACTGGCAATAATGACAGTAATAATCAATAACAGTGCAGTCAAAAATAATAATGACAGTGGCTAGAAGCAGTTTGAACTAATGAACCCATTCCTCTTTGTCGTCGGGGTCATTGACGTCAGTCATTATCTGACGATTTGCTGCACCACTCAAAAAATGACGTATTGGCGTGGATTAACAAAAATCACAAGTTAAAAGCAGATTTGGAATTTGTTCACTGCATGTCATAATCCCATGGAAAGCCAATGCATTTTCATGTGGTGGGGAAACACATAAGTATGCACGCAGAAACACACGCACGCTGACACACACACACACTCTTTGCGTTCAAAGACGGGAAGACTGCCAAGAATGATGCACAATCATCCAAGCTAAATAGTAGTGTTATGAATAATGAGAGGTTCTGTCAACATCCCATTATTTCGATATTTACTATAGAAGAAACAGATTTCTGGTTCATATGTTTGCAAATTACCTGCATCTACATGATTATACATGAAAATGCCGTTTTGCCTAATGCAGCAGAAGTATTTGAATAAGCGATACCATTACTGGACGGACTAACTCTACAGCATCTGATGGGAGCTGTACTCAACAAAGAGCCTATAGCATCATTATTTCCAGCACATTGTGGAAAAGGCAGGTGGAGCCATCGACATCTACATTCATATATTTTTACATCACTACTGACATATCATAAATGACGATTTTAAACTACTCTGATTGCTAAGAGGAAAACTCTGGGTCGATGGCTCCACCAGCCTTTTCCAGTCACACTGGGCCTCAGTTATCAAGTGTGAGCAGCACACATTTGTGCAGATATCATTTTTATGAGCAATTTCACAAACATTACGGCATTGACCAAAGTTTTCATAGCTCTGTTTAGTTATGAATTCAAGTGATCAATTAGAAAAAATGTGCATAAACAAATCATGTCACTGGTACAACAGGCTGTTTACCCATCACATGGCATTGTTTGAGTATTTGAGCCATACTTCCCGAACATTTCCTCTTCAAAAAGAAAATGATCTTATATCACTAGCTCTTCCTCTCGAGCTACAAATAAACAAAAAAGTTACACAAAAAAAACACAATGTACACCACACTATAGCAGTCTCATCCACTCACAGGATAATGTCCACTAAACTGTTTGGCAAGGCAATTTCCCGCATTGTAAGTCAAGAGACAACACATTCAATCCCCTCCCAAAATAATGGAAAMGACTCAGTTTTGCTCATGAAGAAACCAGCTTCAGTGGATTGCTCAGTGAATGCACATCACCGTGAGGATATTACACTCTCAGTGAAGCAAAGGAGAACTGAGCACAGCATTAAACATCAAGCTTCTCTGCTTCTGGCAATGGATGGATGGTTGGATGGATACGGAGATGGATGTCACTGAAGGGAATGGAGGTGTGTTGAGATCTGGAAGTGAGGCCTATTTTGTTCTCTCGGAGGAAAATATTATGATTACGTAAAGTATTTCCCTGCAAGGCTTCTGCTTTCTATACCAGGGATACTATGCCACCAAAGGCCTCCCATCCACTAACACTATCCAAACCCTGCTGATGTAGACCAGCATACGGTACATTTCAAAGCTGGTCCATGCTGGTCAGATTCTTGTCAAACTGGTRTGACCAGCATGGTTTAGCTGGTCTGACCAGCATGGTCTAGCTGGTTCTGCTGGCCGACCAGCCCTCTTTGTGTTTTTGCTGGTGACCTGCCTTCGTTTGTGTTTTCGCTGGTGACCAGCCTTCACTGTGTTTTGGACACTGGTGACCAGCATAAGCTAAAGCAAAACTATCATCATATCACATGCTGGCTTGCAAAGCAATGTTTAATTCCTATTGSAATCCAGCCAGAGTGGATTCCCACAATCTGCATTCAGAATGACTGCCAGGGTCAGAAAGATGAATAAGTAAGACTTCCCTAACCAGAGGTATTCAAACTTTTTCAGCGGGGACCTCATTTTCTTTTCACCAGAATTTCTGGTGGTCCCACCCCTTCCTCAACTATAATGACACAATCTTAAAATCGATACGTTTCGATTTTTACATCAACAAATAATAAATAACCTTCAATTCATAGGGATAAATAGAACGGACTTCTAAGCTCTAACCCTGGCAATTTGACTGGTAAACTCATGGGTTCACTCGCAATTGCTGCCTGGTATTGTGATGCAATAATTTCCATGGTATTTTGAAATGTTCTATCAACTGATGCTGGACTGCCATGGTAATGTATACTGAACAAAAATATAAATGCAACATGCAAACATTTCTACGATTTTACTGAATTCATATAAGGAAATCAGTCATTTGAAATAAATTCATTAGACCCTAATCTATGAATGTTTGTAAATGTCTGTAAATTTTGTCTTTTCAACTTTCATTCAGAACTGAAAATGTACCTGAATTCAACGTCCGGAAAATACATATTTTCAACTTTAATTCGGAACCGAAAAGGCACCTGATTTCAGCATCCGGAAAGGATGTATTTTCAACGTCCGGAAAAGACGTCTTCACAACTTTCATTCTGAACCTAAAATGAACCTAACTTCAAAGTCTGGAAAATATGTATTTTTAAACGTGATTTTGCTTACTGGGAAGTGCCTTTCTTAAGGGCACAACAGCAAGAGATGGTACATGGGATCAGAGACCAGCAGCCCTCTAGTTGCCAGTTGAGTTCCCATTTTTTACACTTGCACAAGGCTTGAACAGCACACTTCTGTCTGCTGGCCTCAAGGCTAGAGGGGTGAATATACAGAGCACTAATATGGTACAACCACTCTGTTCAAAAGAAGCACAAAAGCTGTATCTTCTTGTATTCTATTCATTCATATACAGATTCGCAACCCCTGGATTTGCCGCGAGTCTCTCCTTTGAATGGTGTTCCAGTGTTTTAGTATTGACTTGTAAGCCACTTTTTGTCCCTGTTCTTTCGTTTGTTGTCTGCTTGTACCTCTCTGCTTTGAACCTGTTGGCTAATTACGAGCTTGGCTCATGCTAACTGACACGTCTAAAGGAATGCCAGCAGTAAATCAGATTGATAGCATTTGATTAAAATAAGAAGATGCAGCAGGGAGGCAGGCAGAGAGACAGAGAGAGTGCCAGGAAGCCTGTGGCTTTGAGATTTTTGAAAAGGGTGCRGTAGTGGCATAGTGGGAGCTTTCACACTGCTGAACCCACTACTGCTACTCTGCCTGCTTGGCTGTGRTTAACAGGCTTGGCTGCCAAGTTGTGGTATACATGTCATTAATCCTGCTTATCCACTTACAGCACCTTACAATGTGGAGGAGGGATAGCTGGTCGCTGATGTTGCCGCCATTGCCACTTAGCTTCCCCTATGCTACTAAATCTAACATAGTCCACCTATTATAGCCTTGCTTTTACTTCAAATAAACCCTGTCATTGTTTTGATCATCCCAAGGCCTACAAATATACTCCCCTCCATATGTATTTGGACAGTGAAGTATTAAAGAAAAAAAAATTGGCTCTGTACTCCAGCATTTTGGATTTGAGATGAAATGTTTCATATGAGGCGTCTACAGAATGTCACTTTTTATTTGAGGGTAGGCAACATTACCTCCGACATGCTGACCCTCAAAACTGCGGCCCCACAGGGGTGTGTGCTAAGTCCCCTCCTGTACTCCCTCYCCATCCACTACTCCATGGCCGTGCACGACTCCAACACCATCATCAAGTTTGCTGACGACACAATGGTGGTAGGCCTGATCACCAGTGACAATGAGACAGCCTACAGGGAAGAGGTCAGTGACCTGGCAGTGTGGTGCCAAGACAACAACCTCTCCCTCAACATCATACATATCTGTTTTACCGTTTAGAAATTAAAGTACTTTATGTATCTAGTACCCCATTTGAAGAAGTCATAAGTATTTGGACAAATTCAGTGTATTGAAGTAGTCAAACGTTGAGTATTTGGTCCCATTTTCCTACCACGCAATAATTGCATCAATCTCGGGACTCTAAAAACTTGTTGGATGCATTTGCACTTTGTTTTGGCTGTGTTTTGCCCAATAGGAACTGAATTGTGAAGAATGAATTGTGTCATTTTGGGGGTACATTTTATTGTAAATAAGAATAGAAGATGTTTCTGAACACTTTTACATTAATGTTGATGCTACCATGATTACGGATATTCATGAATGACTCATGAATAATGATGATCATACTCCCAAAATCACAAATAAACACACAAAAAATGCTAACCTCCCCTGTTAATGGTAATGTTGAGAGGAATATTTTTGTTTGCCTCTGAACGGTATCTCACTCAGAATTATTCATGATTCATTCATGATTTTTCTTAATCATGGTATTATCCAGATTCATCTAGAAGTGTTCAGAAACATCTTATCTACTCACTTTGAAAGGAAATTAGTTAAGACGCAATTCATTGTTCACCATTTAGTTACTATTGGGCAAAACATAGCCGGAAACAAAACCAAAACAAATTGCAAATGCGTCTAACGAGTTTGTACGAGTCACAAACTTGATGTAGTCATTGCGTGCAAGAAATATGGGACTAAATACTTAACTTTTGATAACATTGATACACTGCCTTCAGAAAGTAGTCCCACCCCTTGACTTTTCCACATTTTGTTGTGTTACAGCCTGAATTTGAAATGGATTAAAACAAGAATTTGTCTCAATGGCCCATACAGAATTCTCCGTAATGTCATAGTCTAGTTATGTTTTTAGAAATTTTACACATTAATAAAAAATMAAAAGCTGAAATGTCTTGAGCCAATAAGTATTCAACCRCTTTGTTATGGCAAGCCTAAATAAGTTCAGGAGTAAAATGTAGCTTAACAAGTCACATAGTATGTTGCATGGACTCCCTATGTGTGCAATAATAGTGTTCAACATCAATAACATGATTTTTAAATGACTACCTCATCTCTGTACTCCACACAAACAATTATCTGTAAGGTCCCTCAGTCGAGCAGGGAATTTCAAACACAGATTCAACCACAAAGACCAGGGAGGTTTTCCAATGCCTCGCAAAGGGAAGCTATTGGTAGATTGGTAAAAAAAAAGCAGGCATTGAATATCCCTTTGAGAATGGTGAAGTTATTAATTACACTTTGGATGGTGTATCAATACACCCAGTCAACACAAAGATACAGGCGTCCTTCCTAACTCAGTTCCCGGAGAGGAAGGAAACCGCTTGGGGATTTCACCATGAGGCCAATGACTTTAAAACAGTTACAGAGTTTAATGGCTGTGATAGAAGAAAACTGAGGATGTATCAACAACATTGTAGTTACTCCACAATACTAACCTAAATGACAAGAAAAAATAAGGAAGCCTATTGTCACGAACGTCATCAGGGAAATGACCGGACCAAGGTGCAGCGTCGTGAGCGTACATTTTCTTTTAATGATATAAATGTCGCCAACAAGAAACAACAAAAACGAACGTGAAGCTGACTAGGGCTATACAGGCCACTAACACAGACAACTACCCACAACTAAGGTGGCAAAACAGGCTGCCTAAGTTTGATTCCCAATCAGAGACAACGATAGACAGCTGTCCCTGATTGAGAACCATACCCGGCCAAAACATAGAAACAGAAAACATYGAAATAAAGAAACTAGAATGCCCACCCTAGTCACACCCTGGCCTAACCAAAATAGAGAATAAAAGCCTCTATGGCCAGGGCGTGACACCTATAGAGAATACAAATATTCCAAAACATGCATCCTGTTTGCAACAAGGCACTAAAGTATAACTGCAAAACATTATCAAAGAAATTAACTTTACTTTATGTCTGGAATACAAAGTGTTATGTTTGGGGCAAATCCAACACAACACATCAGAGTATAACTCTTCATATTTCAAGCATGGTGGTGGCTGCATCATGTTATGAGAATGCTTGTCATCGGCAAGAACTAGGGAGTTTTTTTAGAATAAAAAGAAACGGAATAGAGAAAAGCACAGGCAAAATCCTAGAGGAAAACCTAGTTCAGTCTGCTTTCCAACAGACACTGGAAGACAAATTCACCCTTCAGCAGGACAATAACCTAAAACACAAGTCCAAATACACACTGGAGTTGCTTACCAAGAAGACAGTGAATGTTCCTGAGTGGACTAGTTACCGTTAGGACTTAAATCGGCTTGAAAATCTATGACAAGACTAGGCTGTCTAGCATGGCTGTCTAGCAATGGTCAACAGCCAACTTGACAGAGCTTGAAAAAAATGTAAAAGTATAAATGTGCAACTATTGTACAATCCAGGTGTGCAAAGCTCTTAGAGACTTACCCAGAAAGAATCACAGCTGCAATCGCTGCCAGAGGTTATTCTAACATGTTTTGACCCCGGGGTGTGAATACTTATGTAAATGAGATATATCTACATTTAATTTTCAATACATTTGCAAACATTTCTGAAAACATGTTTTCACTTTGTCATTATGGGGTATTGTGTGTAAATGGATGAGAAAAAAAAAAGATTTAATCCATTTTGAAATCAGGCTGAAACACAACAAAATGTGTAATAAGTCAAGGGGTATGAATACTTTCTGAAGGCACTGAGTTACAATTTCAGTTTTTTTTTAAAGAAACATGGGGGATTTAACCTGCACTCTTCGGATCTGCAGCCAGATCATTAACACTCTGCACCACCAGGGGATAGATGTGGCCTTGCGGGTTATTTTCAGTCTAACATCGTCAATCAGAACAAAACACAATTTCCGAGTTATTAAAATGTTCCTTTCCTCTTCATGTGCTGTGTACTTGTAATACTGTATTTTATGATTTTGCTATTGATCTTTTTTGGACCCTTTTAATTGAAAACGACCTGGAAATATGTTGTGAGTGGATGAATGTGCTCAGGTAGCCTAGTAAAGGAGCCCTTTGAAAAATCCAATGAGAAATCTTTACGACTAGGCCCACAGAGATCCTATTGAATTAATAGGGATTCTATATGGAATTCTATGATTAGGCCCAACCACATACAATAGGAGGTCTGGTACCGGGAATATTCCTGACTGTCCTGTGCTGTACTGTTCTGTCCAAAGTTGTGAAACATTGACGTCTATGATTGGTTCCGAAAAAAAGACAAACAAAAGACGTCCAGATCAGACAGGACCAAAACAAGACGTCCAAAAGACGTTGCTTAGTGAGTTAACCCCTAAACTGCTCCCTTCTCGGGTGCTGCTCCGGCTTACCATGTGTTAGTATTCTGTTTCTCACAAAATGGCCAATAAAGTATCTATTCTATTTTCTGCCCACACACACACACATGCACACGTGTCTGTCACTATCCCAGGGTGTTAATGAAACACCATATACCCCATATTGTTACTGTGCTCAACTGCACAGCCTCTCAATTCCTGGGACGTAGTGGAGCTTATCCAGGCGTACTCGATTTACAGCTGTGGACATGTAGTTTCACATGTTTGTCAAGTACACTGTGTTTTTCATAACGTTTGGCTTAACGACTCAGATCGTACTGAAAGAGGAGTACGCTTTTCAAACGGTGTGAGGTTGTTTTTGCTTCGGACAATAGTATATAAACCCTTTTTACATCAGGGTAAATCTTATACTCTCTGGTTCTGCACACCTACAAGAAAGCTTAATGGAGCGATACGGTCCATTCTGTGCCTGTTATGTGGTGAAATAATTTTTCTGTGTGCATTGACGAGGTGAGCTCACTCAGAAGCCCAGAACGCGTCCCTCGGGAACATTGAAAGAGACAGAAAAATGTGAGCGCACAGCCAACCGAGCCAAAGTACCACGAAAGCCTTGCTACACCACACACACAGGCAATACCCACAATACCCTTCTAATCCACCGTCGACGACACCAACGCTTCCTGGCAGGACCAGGAAGAGGGCTTTTGTAGAGTGAGTGAGGGCTTAGATTTGTACCTTCCTCGCAGCGAACGCCAAGTCAGTTGGGAGCGCCGTCTCCATGGTAACGTAGGATTATCATCTCTTACATAACAACGGCTGGGCATCTAAACCCCCTAAATTAACCACAACAGTCAGTGCACTAGTTTTGTTACCAAATATGTGTGTGTGTTCAAGGCATCCGCTGTAGAAGTCTATAAGTAACAAATGTATAGGCTTTGTCAATAGCACAGACGTGCTGGCACTCAGGTTTTTGAGTGACGTGATTTTTCAATCATCTACATCTAGATTGGCAACACCAAACGGGTCCTAGATCATATGTAATCACCTATCATCTGAATCAAATTCTGTTGAGCGCCAGACCAAAGGATTCTTCTTAAAAAGATTGATCTCGACCCCGACTACAAATCCTGATATGAACACTTTGGAAGGCCACCATGGCTTTTACACAACTCTCTAGAAACTGAGGGCATATAAAAGGATATTTCACCAAAACAATCTTCTGTGCTTCTATTCAACAACACAAAACAAAATGTGCGTTACTCCCAGTATATATGACAGCATCTATTTTAAAACCTTTTATTGTACGATGAAATAGTGCAGATGTGTGTAATACAACCATACTCCATTTCAAATGTGATGTACTTTTGCACTCAAAATGCAGCATTCTGAATGTGTGCATTGTATTTATTAAACCGTTAAACCGCAACATTAATTTAGCACTACTTCAGAAAAAGTAGGTTTAACATCTACCACAGTGGTAAGAAATGCCAAGGGTTCCCAACCTTCATTTTACAGTTGCGTAGCTAAAAACAGCTTTTAAAATCACATTTTTCTGAACAAAGACTTTAATATGCATATTTCCAATTTTATGAAGATGAGAAGTCCTGAGATATTAAACATTCAGGCAGAGTTTAGGAAGACAGCAGTGCTCCCCATCAATAATGATCTGGGAGCAAGAGTTAATCTACCAGTCGCTCACTTCCAATTAGAATGATCTAATTTACATATTCAGCTGTGGAGCGCAAAATCATCCCGTCCTCAAATCCGGCATGTGATTAAATCATAGCAAGTTTCCATTTAATGAGGTTTCCGGAAATCACTGTTTTTCAAAGGTTCAAATACTTAGACATCTTGTAGGAATGATCGCCATGCTTGAATAAAGATGTCTTCTAACTTTCCTCGCTTTAAGAGGAAGACCAGATATCTAAGGTATCATCGCCCCCTCCACCCCACCCTGAACTCCACCCTGGCTTGCCTCTCTCCCATCACTCCCCCAGGTCATCAGGCCCCTAATGCCAAGATGGCTATCTTCTTCACCTCCTCCCTGTTGTTTGAATTAAACTAAAATAGGATTCATTAATAAAACTGAAATAGGGGAATGAGGATGTCCGTTTTGCATTACAACTTGTAAGGAGTCATCATGAAAAACGGAGTGAGAGTGATGCTTTGTGCTGTGAAATACAGACTCTAAAAGGTTGGTGTTGTCTTTCACCGTGTTATTAGAGTGTTATCAGATATGCTCACGCTGTAACCAAACACGGAGAGGGTATAAATAACCCTTTCAGGCTCGCGTACATTGCTAAGTGAAATTAAGCAAAGAAATTGGGCATTAGCTTAGCTGGAATAATTTGATAGTCCACCAATTATCCATCTTTGTGAGATCAATTGCCTTAAAATCTAATCTCTTGAACGTCTCCCCATAAAAAGCCTTGGGTTTACCACTTCAGTAGCAGTGGATAGATAAATATCTCTTTTTCACCCTGGTCAAGTCATATTATGAGCTCAGAGACAGCCCAACGTATGGTTCCACCCAATCTCCAAGTAAAACACACATTCGTGGCGTAACTGCAGCAACAGAATTATGGCTTGATGTTTTAATTACACCATGTTGTGCCGTATCTTAGCTGCCAGTCAAACTCCACAAAAGTTCAACTAGAACTTCATTTTACACATTCATTCTGAATGGTTAAGGGTTAGGGAAAGGGTTCAACTTAAGTTGAGTCATTCATTCTGAGTCGTTAAGTTAAGGGTTAAGGTTCGGGAAAGGTTTAAAACAACAATAACACCACTGGGAAACCTGAACTTGCGACCCTCGGAGCCTGAGGCTTAAACGCCCATCCACATCCACACAAGCCTGCTAGATGGTAATAGGTGCTCACGTTGCCCCTAGTGGACGTTAGTTGGTGGTGGCTGGTATTTTTACTGAAAGAACAATGTTTCACCAGCACATTTAGTAATAATGCTGTCTGTTCTCAACCCTGTGGCCCTTACCCAAAGCTCAATTTTATCCTCAGCTGCATGCTTACTTTCAGCGAAACTAGACAAAATGTACACATTCGCCAGCATATCCTTAGATCTGAAGTAACACCTAATGGTGCCATCAGTCTCTTGTTCTCTCTGTGTGGATGGCACCTTAAACAGGGTAGGACCTGGCACCCTCTAACAGAGAAGACACCCTAGCACAGTTGGTCTTGGGGCACCCCTTGGTGCACGTTTTGGTTTTTGCCCCTAGCACTACACAGCTAATTCAAATAACCAACTGATCAAAAAACCTAAATCTGCACCCAGGGGGGGCCCCAAGACAGAGTTTGTGAAACCCTGCCCCAGCATAATGCAGCTTTCATTCTTAAAAGAGGGGAAGGTCCTAGCAAGGGGAATGACGGGACACCTCCTGTCATGCCGGAGGACTAATTAATAATTTCCGGAAGAGCAGCGGCACACCAGAAAGAACCAGACAGCACTTTGTGCTAATTGCAAGCTGAAAACAATGCATCTGTCAGATAAGGATCACAGGTTGTGTAAGATATAGCACCATGGGAATGGGGTTTGATGGATGACTCAGCGATGATCTTGTTCATAATGAGAGATAAGTGTCATAAATACTGTATATCAGACAAGCAAAGAGCCAAGATAACTACAACGGTAGTTATGGTAAGAACCTGGGTTTGGTCTTTTTACCGGATTTTTTTATTTTTCTTGCAGCGTGTGAAGCGTTGTAGGACTCCAAATGTCCGCTGGGCCTCTAAGGATTAGATCTTTKTTTTCTATTTTTACACAAGAGGTCAATCAAAGCCAGGCTGTAGAATGTAGGGACAATCAGTTAAATAGGCAAATTAACCTTTTCAACAATAATCTGACGAGTGAAGGTGAAAGGGACTGGAAGATAAGACGAGGAAGAGCACAAGGGAGAGGAGATGCCTGTTCATTAGTGTAGCAATCAAGTAGCGAGAGAGCTGAACAGGGCCGCAGTCATCAGAACAAATTGAATGACACACGCCTTTCTGAAAATATCTGGAAATGATGGAAATAAAATTCAGCAGAGGGTGTGTGGACGGATAAGGGTTTTAAAAGTTGTGCTTCGAACAGTGTTGAAAGTTTGAGAATTTGAGGTTGAAGTGTAAGGAAACTGTTTTTGGTAGCCTGACGCATTTACACTTTCCAAAAACACAGACTCAACGTATCCTCCTCGTCTACCTCCGGAGGTAGTCAGCAAGATATGATTACAACCAGACCACAATTCGTCTTTGGGGTGTCTACCTCCACCATCCAATTGTGTCTAATGTGGCAATGATCCAATCACGTCGTACTTTAATATTACATGTAGTTCTAAACAGGGTCTTAGATAAGGCATCAGCCCTGTCCACAGATCCCCCCCAGCTATCTGATCCATTTACTCAAGCTGTGTGAGTGTTCCCCCCTACCCCTGCTCAATCAGTGCCCCAGTAATGAGTCTTGTAAAACTTTACACACAGCACCACTCTATCCAACCTGGATTCCCACATCCAACGTTACTAGGGATACCAGACACAATACTCTAACATTTACAACCTTAATTCCTCCCAGATGCTTAGAAGACTACATTGAAACTCACTATTCATGCTACATTTCTGTTTCACACTGTTTAGAAGAGCTAAAGCCAAATTAATATTTTGGGGTATTTCTTTCATGTTGTACAATTGTGTGAAACCAGGTAACTGGAGATGTTATCCTGCTTTGCTGCCTCCTCACCGAAACCTTTTCTCCTTGTGAAATCGAAGCTGTTGCTTGTGTAAACCACGTTCCCAGGGGCGAGATCCTGAAAGCTATCAAGAGAAAWTGGGTGAATTGGTTTTCACTCCATAAGACACCGCTCAGGGACTTCTGTACTCTCATCTAAACAAAGACCCTTCTAACGTGTTCGACTTCAGTATACACTATCTGTGTGGATTAGTTGATAAGGTTTCCACCTCCCTTGGTTAATAAGGATCTGACCCTTTTTTCCCAATTCTCCCCTAAAATGACATACCCAAATCTAACTCAGGACCTGAAGGATATGCATATTCTTGATGCCATTTGAAAGGAAACACTTTGAAGTTTGTGGAAATGTGAAATTAGTGTAGGAGAATATAACACATTAGATCTGGTAAAAAATAATACAAAGAAAAAAGCATGTTAAGATGTTGGCCACTAGATGGAATAATGAAGAATTTGAGAATCTTTAACTGAACACCGGAGGCTCAGACACTGTGTATGTGTAAAGTTTTAGACTGATTCAATGAACCACTGCATTTCTGTTCAAAATGTTTCATCAAGACTACCCAAATGTGACTAATTGGTTTATTAATACATGTTCAAGTTAATTGTGCACTCTCCTCAAACAATAGCGTGGTATTCCCCAAGAACACAGTGGCCTCCATCATTCTTAAATGGAAGAAGTTTGGAACCACCAAGACTCTTCCTAGAGCTGGCGGCCCGGGCAAACTGAGCAATCGGGGGAGAAGGGCCTTGGTCAGGGAGTTGACCAAGAACCCGATGGTCACTATGGCAGAGCTCCAGAGTTTCTCTATGGAGATGGGAGAACCTTCCAGAAGGACAATCATCTCTGCAGCACTCCACCAATCAGGCCTTTATGGTAGAGTGGCTAGACYGAAGCCACTCCTCAGTAAAAGGCACATGACAACCCGCTTGGAGTTTGCCAAAAGGCACCTACAGACTCTCAGACCATGAGAAACAAGATTCTCTGGTCTGATGAAACCAAGACTAAGCTATTTGGCCTAAATGTCAAGCGGCATGTCTGGAGGAAACCTGGCACCATCCCTACAGTGAAGCATGGTGGTGGCCGCATCATGTAGTGGGAATGGTTTTCAGCAGCAGGGACTGGGAGACTAGTCAAGATCGAGGGAAAGATGAATYGAGCAAAGTGCAGAGATCCTTGATAAAAACCTGCTCCACAGTGCTCAGGACCTGAGACTGGAGCGAAGGTTCACCTTCCAACAGACAACGACCCTAAGCACACAGCCAAGACAACGCAGGAGTAGCTTCGGGACAAGTCTCTGAATGTCCTTGAGTGACAGAGCTRGAGAGGATCTYCAGAGAAAAATGGGAGAAACTCCCTAAATACAGATGTGCCAGGCTTGTAGCGTCATACCCAAGAACGCATGAGACTGCAATCGCTGCCAAAGGGGCTTCAACAAAGTACTGAGTAAAGGGTCTAAATACTTAAGTAAATGTGATATTTCAGTTTTATATTTTTTATACAAAATTTCTAAAAACCTGTTTTTGCTTTGTCATTATGGGGTATTGTGGGTAGATTGATGAGGTTAAAAAAAACAATGTAATAATTTTTTGAATAAGGCTGTAACTTACTAAAATATTGACATTGTCAATGGGTCTGAATACTTTCCGAAGGCACTGTAACAGTTGGCCCAAAAGGTTTTTGTATGAAGCCAAGGAAAGCAAATAATGCCAGTATCAGTGATGAACACTAGCTAGAATGTGATCAAATACATTTATAGCAATATAGCTAGCTACTAATACAATAGCCTCACTTCACACACATTGTTTTGATGTTAGAATGAGGCTGTCACTTGGTCAAATCATACTCTGTACCAAATGSGTCGCCTAACAATAAACATTGTACAATGTATACATATCAAATTTTTATGTATTTTCCTAATTATTTACTTAGTATTATCAAACGTCATCCAGATGCTACACTGTTGATGTGTATGGAGTACAACATTCCTAGTTACCTTGTATTCTCCCCAAAATAATAACAAACATAACACCAGTGTTCCTGTAACAGAATGTGTATACTGTAATATCGGTTATACCCAAGAGAGGAGGATGTGATGGCTTGTTAGAGCACAGACATGGTTCTAACTTCAGTGGCACTCATGAGGACCCCCATAACAATTGACATTTAAATGTGTCCCCCCTAGAACATATAGTAACACTGGGAACCTTCAGTAGTCAATGTGTGATATTACCCTGAGAGCAGGAGTAGACTATAATGACGTGTGCTTTCTGTACATTGTAATCATTTATTTTCCATTATATTGTTTGCTCAGCTTGTTATATGTGTACATTATCAGAACAGGTATTGAATGATCAATCAAACAAAATACGGACCCATTCTGTGATATATATATKTATATAMATATATATATTTTACAATTTCCTCCACATCCTCACTTTATGTCAATATTGCAATTTTGCTGCGTGCTCAGCCTTGGTCTACATCACTCAACTTGGGAGTCCTGTAAGCCACATGAAACATATCGGTAGGTTGTTGAATTGTCATTATGTTTATCATGGATCCGATCCATACGAGACCATTTTGCTGTTCTCAGTTTAGCCCAGAGACTGAGAATCGGGCAGGGATTCTCTCTTTACATACAGTTGAAGTCGGAAGTTTACATACACTTAGGTTGGAGACATTAACACTTGTTTTTCAACCACTCCGCAAATTTCTTGTTAACAAACTATAGTTTTGGAAAGTCGGTTAGGACATCTACTTTGTGCATGACACATGTAATTTTTCCAACAATTGTTTACAGACAGATTATTTCACTTATAATTCACTGTATCACAATTCCAGTGGGTCAGAAGTTTACATACACTAAGTTGACTGTGCCTTTAAACAGCTTGGAAAATTCCAGAAAAGTTATGTCATGGCTTTAGAAGCTTCAGATAGGCTAATTGACATAATTTGAGTCAATTGGAAGTGTACCTGTGGATGTATTTCAAGGTCTACCTTCATACCACGTTCATCTTTACAAACAATAATACGCAAGTATAAACACCATGGGACCACACAGCCGTCATACCGCTCAGGAAGGAGACGTGTTCTGAACGTACTTTGGTGTGAAAAGTGCAAATCAATCCCAGAACAACAGCAAAGGACCTTGTGAAGAAGCTGGAGGAAACAGGTACAAAAGTATCTATGTCCACAGTAAAACGAGTCCTATATTGACATAACCTGAAAGGCCACTCAGCAAGGAAGAAGCCACTGCTCCAAAACCGCCATTAAAAAAAGCCAGACTACGGTTTGCAACTGCACATAGGGACAAATATCGTACTTTTTGGAGAAATGTCCTCTGGTCTGATGAAACAAATATAGAACTGTTTGGCCATAATGACRACCGTTATGTTTGGAGGAAAAAGGGGATGCTTGTAAGTCGAAGAACACCATCCCAACCATGAAGCACGGGGGTGGCAGCATCATGTTGTGAGGGTGCTTTGCTGCAGGAGGGACTGGTGCAATTCACAAAATAGATGGCATCATGAGGGAGGAAAATTATGAGGATATATTGAAGAAACATCTCAAGACATCAGTCAGGAAGTTCAAGCTTGGTCGCAAATGGGTCTTCCAAATGAACAATGACCCCAAGCATACTTCCAAAGTTGTGGCAAAACAGGCTTAAGGACAATAAAGTCAAGGTATTGGAGTGGCCATCACAAAGCCCCGACCTCAATCCTAGAGAAAATTTGTGGGCAGAAGTGAAAAACCGTGTGAGAGCAAGGAGGCCTACAAACCTGACTCAGTTACACCAGCTTTGTCAGGAAGAATGGGCCAAAATTCACCCAATTTATTGTGGGAAGCTTGTGGAAGGCTACCCGAAACGTTTGACCCAAGTTAAACAATTTAACGGCAATGCTACACTAATTAAGTGTATGTTAACTTCTGACCCACTGGGAATGTGATGAAAGAAATAAAAGCTGAATCCTTCTCTCTACTATTATTCTGACATTTCACATTCTTAAAATAAAGTGGTGATCCTAACTGACCTAAGACAGAGATTTTTTACTAGGATTAAATGTCAGGAATTGTGAAAAACTGAGTTTAAATGTATTTGGCTAAGGTTTTTGTAAACTTCCGACTTCAACTGTACAGTTAAGACAGTCTGTGGGGTTTCTACCCACTGTGTACATCAGCACCCGGGTCAAGCCATCCATGATTGTCCAGCATAGTTGTAGTCCTGACTCTACTATTCTTCACCTAGGTGGTGTAGGGATTTTAGCAGGGTTGGATAATCATGGACGGTGCGTGACCTGATTACCATTTTTTCTTTCTCAGTTTTCTGGGTATGTGTGAGTTATGATGTTACTTACAGTGACATAGGCCTACCTTCACAATAAGCTACTCAAATGAATGTGTACATTTTTCTAAACAAACTTCCGTGAGGCTGAATTGTTGTTGTCTGTTGACTCCTGAAACACAGACACAGAGGTGGAGTTAGTGAATAGCCTAAATTCTATAAACTTGATAATGACATACAATGACCTACTCAAGAGGAAGGTGTCTGTCTGGCCATGGTTTCACTTCTGTGGCCATGCAGAGCAGAGGGGGGCTGGGATGGGTAGCCTAAGAGAAAATGGCATATAGGCAAATGCAATATTAGTTCTCACATTTGGTGCCTGTTGGATGGGACAGAATGCTACTCTGATGAACACAGAAGTGCAAAATTGAGGGATGAACTAATTGCATTACCTAGAGTATGTGTGAAATTAGTTTAGACATCATTTTGGTGTAGTTTCAATGGGCCATTGTCAGATGGCAGCCAACTGCTGAGTGAAGGAAGGGCAGGGGGGGAAAAATGACATGTCCTCCTAAAACTACACAAAACCTGTTTGTGATATCGAAATTCTAACAACAACAGTTGTAGACTTATTTAGGAAAAGTCATGGATGGAGCGACATCCCACTGTGCAAAAACTGATTGAATCAGCGTTGTCTTCACGTCATTTCAACAAAACAAATGTCATGTGATGATGTTGAATCAACGTGAAAAAGGGAATTGTATAAAAAAAACGATAACCTTTAACCTAAATCCAATGACATGGTGTCATTTTTTTTCACGGTGAATTCAGGTTAGTTGACAACTCAACCAAATGTTAATCAAAACTACACGTTTGAACTGATGTCTGTGCCCATGGGGGTGACTTTAAAAATGGCAGAGTAGTTCATATGACCTCAAAATGATCCTAGTTAGTTTTTAGTTTGTTATCTATGATTAATTTCTCTTCATTCATCTTTTAAATACTCACGTGGGTTTGTATGCTCCTGAAAGCGAAGGATTAGATGGGAGAGGCGGGACTTGCAGCGCTACGCAAACGCCCGTTGACGCACGGTAGTGCATGTACATTTATTTTGCAACGCTGGCGCATACAAGGTGGCCGATCTGGTTTGGGTGTAACATATTGACTACATCGGCCACGCGCAGGCCTTCACGTGCGTGTAGATRTTTTCCATCCACACTAGACACACAGGTTAAAGTATCAAAACCAACTGTGAATCAACTATATTAATTTGGGGGCATGTCGAAACATTCATGGACATTTAGCTAGCTTGCTATTGCTAYGTAATTGGTCCTATGAGATWAAAAATTGATTATTATTTTACCTGAAATACATATGGTCCTATTTTTTGCTGGATCTCTGTAGAAGTTTGCCCCGAAGTCATATAAAATCATGTTTCTCTACAATAACAATTCATCCACAGATAAAAAGGAAAACCTAGTTAGTTTTTAGTTAATTATCCGTAATTAATCTCTTCTCGTTTGTCTTTCAAGCATCCACGTCGGTTTGTATCTTCCTGATACCCTTTATGGGGGGGGGGGACTTGCAGCGCATGGAGGCTCTCAAATAGAAACCAGTTCAATTTTAGGCTTGGCTATGTAGATGCTCATTCACATGCGTAACAGTTAATGTGAAATGGTCTTTTGCAACGCATCGCGCCACGCCAACGTTGCCGATGTGGTTTGCGTGTTAGGCAACGTGGTAGTGTTATTATGGGTAAAGCAGTGATTTACTCACTGAGCTATATGTTAAATTACTTAAAATGGATTGACCTCACRACACAGTTAGCCATGCTAGCTATGGCTAACTAGCCAGCCAAACTTGTATAGTTAGCGAGCAACTYCTACACTTTTTGTAGCGCAGCCGTGCACGTCTCCAGAATCAACGTGGTGTCCCAGCTGTGTTGACATTTCACCTATCCACTACATCCACTCATCAGAATAATTTAGKTATTTTCTTACTCACCGTTTCACCAGCGTCAGCCCATCCCACATCTCCCAAGAGTCGAAGTGCATTGCAGACGCATTAAGCCACAGTAGCAACAGGTTGTAAACAGCAATGAGCCCACACGTGTTAGGTCTAGGGTCTAACATGTTTGTGGTTAGGTGGTTCCAAATTAACTAATGCCAGCCCTATAACTGACACGTAAATCAGAAATAACTTAGCTACATGTCATTGACACTGATTTCCACAAAGTTCCCACTTTGGATTTCTCACTTCAAGCCCAAATATATCATACTTTGACTAAAATGATGACTTYCAGACTTAAATCTTTGTGCAACATCATGGGTAAGCTTTTGGTGAATTTTTGGCGGGTGTGGCGTTAAAGGCTCTTCATTTTGATCGCCCTGTCCCAGCTGGAATCATTCTTCCAGTATCATGTTGCCATTAATGAAGTGAAAATATTCCCGCTCGGTTTGAGGCTATCATTCCGTGTCCCACCCCACACCATTCCTTTACAATAATGTTTTCCTGCTCTAGCGTTTTAAGTGGCAAGACCTCTGCCTCTTTCCTGGAAAGGGAGTTTGTGAGCCATCCAGCTCTGCACAGGGAGCAAAAAGAAACAAACTCTCACACAACCCCTCACTGCTCTGCACACTTATTTTAGAGAGATTGTATAAGATGTGTACTACAACTACTACTATTTTGCATGGTTTACCAACTTGCAACCTACAATTCAATAATAGCAACATATTCAATGTAAAAAAAGAGAAACCAATATGAAATCATTGGAAAACATCATATTGTCATGTTTTTGCAAAAATTAGGCATCAATTGGTTGATGCCTAATTTTTGCAAAAACACTGCATTCAATGGGAAAAGATGGGAAAAGATGAGGGTCACACGGTTGACGCTTATGCTAATACAGTCCAGTTAATGGAAAAATATGAAAATATGAGACTCACAGACAGAAAGACATCTCTCTTTCGCTCTTCTCTAATTGCCCCTTCTCTCTCTTCTCTCTCTCTCTCTTCTCGCTCTCTCTCTCTCTCCCTCCCTCCCTCTCTACTTATTTTTACCTCCCTGTGTCTCTTTCTCTCTACCACTTTATCCCCCTTCTTCTCTTTTCCTCCCCCTTCTTTCACCCCTCCACCCTCTTTCTCCTCCCTCCCTCCTTCATCTTCTCCATTTCTCTCTCCCCTTTTCTCTCCATCCCCCATTCTCTCTCCCCTCCCTCACTCTCCCCCTTTTCTCTCCATCCCCCATTCTCTCTCCCTTCTTATTTTCCCCCGTCCCCCTCTTCTCATCTCTCTTCCCTCCTCTCTCCCTCCTCTCTCCCACCTCCCACGACAGGATACTGACGCACAAATACATCAAGGCATTGATGTATAAAGTCAATACATTGCATTCAAGGCAAGAAAGTTGGTGATACAGCTGCAATGGACAACACAGACAGAAAAAAGAGCAGGCAGGCAGGCTGGTGTGGTGGGAGAGATTATGAGAGAGAGAGAAGGGAGAGAGATGAGAAAGGGAGGAAGGAGGGAAAAAAGGAGTGAGAAAGAATGGTGGGAGGGAGAGAGAGAAAGGAAAGGAGGGAGGGAGAGAGTCAACAGACAAAAAGGTGGAGAAGGAGGGAGAGAGAGAAATGAGAGAGGTGAGGAGAAAAGAGGAGAGAGAAATGGAGAAGGAGGAGGAGAGAGAGGATGAGAGTGAAAGAGAAGTGGAGGGAGAGAGAATATTTAAAAATGCTATAGATGGAATGAAAGTAGTGTGGAAACCTACCAAAAAACAATGAGGCAACAACAAATTCAATCCCTTTTAGACAACTTCCTGGACAAAACTTTTCACTGTAATAGTGAAGTTGTAAACTTGTAGTAAACCTAAACCTCTCATTCTCTCTTTTAAAAAAAAATGTCAAGCAGAAAACATAAGAAAATAACAACAATGACAAACCGTTTGATGAAGAATCAAAAAACTTAAGAAAGAAATTTGAAAACCTATCCAACCAAAAACATAGAGACCCAGAAAACCTGAGCTTAAACCTGAGATTCACTGTGGTGAATCACTATACAATACAGAAATACACTACGGAAAAAGAGAACAGCACATCAGAAATCAGCTCAATATAATTGAAGAATCCATAGACTCTAACCACTTCTGGGAGATTGTAAAAACACTAAACAAACAACAACAACACGAAGAGTTATCTATCCAAAACGGAGATGTATGGGTAAACCAGTTCTCCAAACTGTTTGGCCCTATTTATTTATTCATTTTATTTACCTTTATTTAACCAGGAGGCCAGTGAGAAAAAAGTTCTCATTTACAACTGCGACCTGGACAAGATAAAGCAAAGCAGTGCGAACAAAAAAAACCACAGAGTTACACATTGGATAAACAAAAGTACAGTCAATAACACAATAGAAAAATATATGTACAGTGTGTGCAAATGTGTAAGGTTAAGGAGTAAGGCAATAAATAGGCCATAGTGCGAAATAATACAGTTAGCATTAACACTGGAGTGATATATGGAAGATGATGATGTGCAAGTAGAGTACTGGGGTGCAAAAGAGCAAAAAATAATAAACAATATGGGGATGAGGATTGGGTGTGCTATTACAGATTGTCTGTACGACAGTACAGTGATCTGTAAGCTGCTCTGAACAGCTGATGCTTAAAAGTTAATGTGAGGAGATAAGTCTCCAGCTTCAGTGATTTTTTTTCGTTCCAGTCATTGGCAGCAGAAACTGGAAGGAAAGGCAGCCAAAGCAGGTGTTGGCTTTGGGGATACCCGTGAAATAACCTGCTGGGAGCGCGTGCTACGGGTGGGTGTTGCTATGTGACCAGTGAGCTGAGATTAAGCAGGGCTTTACCTAGCAAAGACTTATAGATGACCTGGAGCCGTGGGTGTGACACGAATATGTAGACGAGGCCAGCCAATGAGAGCATACAGGGTGCCTAGTGGGTAGTATATGGGTCTTGGGTGACAAAAGATGGGCCACCTGCTAGATGAGCACTCACATCCAGAATCTTGTGCATAGAGAGAGCCTAAGGTACAGACTTTGCGCGAGCAGCAAAGTCGCTGACGGCGCGGCGGCCGGTGGGGGGGGCGCCGCTATCTTCTTAGTTAGATACATCCCCACCCGAAGGCAAGCAATCGCCACACAACAATAGGCATAATCAGTGTGTACAAGGGTATGTATGCACGCATGAGGACGAAATCATCTCTTT